>NC_143021.1:129879352-130039352 GCF_055824585.1 Amblyomma mixtum
GGGGGCCGCATGGACAAAAGATAAAAAACAAAGAGCAAACATGATCACAATAGAAAAAAGTTAATGATAGACAATAATAAATATCAATTAACAATAAACAAAACATTTCATATTATGCACATTAAAAAAAAGCAGAACACAAACACACACTCAAAAAAAAAACTAAGTGTACAGAATTACCTAAATTTAACCGGGGGGGAAAGAATCGTCAGTTTTTTCTTCAGTACAGACACACTATAACTTTCTAAAGCAATCTGAATAAGAGACTGGTAGGCATTACGCAATGTTATAATTTGATAATCGGTTGTTTGTTTACCATAATTTGTTCTGGGTCTTGCAGTAGATAGGGCAACGGAACGTAGACCATACGCAACGTTTCTTGAATTATAAGTATTAGAAAAAGAGCTAAAGTCATGCTTGACTTTATAAAAATTGTGAAGAGCCAAACTAAAATTGTATGAATGAAAGAAATTGCGAACATGAAATGTTTCGAAAAGATTTGCTTGAACAGATGAACTTGAATTTAATAAACGTAGAGCTCTTTTCTGGAGAGAAAGCAATTTGTATGAATCAGTTTTGTTGCATGTACCCCAAACTAGGTTGCAATACACCAGGTGAGAATGAACAAGAGAAAAATATAACTTTTTTTTAACTTGTAGTGGGACGAGATGTCTAACACGATAAATAACATAAATAGATCTGGCCATTTTTAGTCTAATGTAGTTTATATGATCAGTCCAACCCAAATCGCTACGAAAAAACACACCAAGGAACCGGCAACTATGCACTTGCTCGATGTTAAAGTCATTAAAAAATAGTTTGATGTGATGATCTAATGGTTTGTTTTTGGATGGAAGAGCACAAACTTTGTTTTGTTTACGTTTAATTGAAGTTGATTAACATAAAGCCAAACCGTTAACTCCTCAAGCCAGCCATTACATTGGTGTTCAATTACTTGGAGACTGGAGCCGGAAAAAAAGACATTAGTATCGTCGGCATACATCATGATATTAGGAGTTAATGGAATGTTTACAATATAATGTCATTAATATAGAGAATAAATAAAAGTGGTCCCAAAATTGAACCCTGAGGGACGCCGAATTTTATCATACAAGAACTGGATTTTAAATCATGAATCTGAGTGTACTGTATCCGTGCAGTTAGATAGCTTTCCAAAAGTGAAATTGCACTCCACGGATCCCGTAAGTCTTTAATTTATGGAGCAGTATTGTATGTTGCACAGAATCGAAAGCTTTGCGCAGATCAAGAAAAATTCCAACAGAAAAAAGCTTAGATTCATAATTGTTAATTATAGAGTTAATTAACAATCTAAATTTTAACAATTGTTAATCTAACAGAGCAGATTCTGTTGATTTACCGGCCTGAAAGCCATAATGTTGGGGCAGATAAGATGTTTAGCTTGTAAGAAATTGTTTAGTCGCCTATAGAGTACACGCTCAGCTAACTTCGAAAACAGAGGCAATACCGACATAGGACGGTAATTATTTGGGTCATTTTTGTTGCCTCCTTTGAATAAAACGGTAACGCGCGCGACTTTTAATTTGCTAGGGAATACACCAGAAAGTAGCATTCTGTTACAAATATGCGTAAGAGGGCCAGCAATAATATTTACAGCACATTTGATAGGAAAAGCAGCAACTTCGTCATCTCCGGGTGAGCAGGTGTTCCTAAAAGAATTAATGATAGAAATAACTTCATCCACTGAAGTTGGGTGCGATATTCCAGTATACAGCATGAAAAACTATAGGATGCCGCTGCCAGCCCGATTTTCAAAAAAAGTGCTTCAGTCTCCCTTTAACGTGCACTGACATCGCACAGTACACGGGCCTCTAGAATTTCTCCTCCAAAGAAATTAAACCACCGCGGCAGGGATCCAACCCTCGTCTTTCGGGTCAGCAGCCGACCACACATAACCATTGGAAATCGAGCGGTAAGAGGACGTCTTGATGTTACTGACGCCGAGGAGCCGATGTAAATAAGGTAGGTCGGCAAATAAGGTGGAGTCGAATTGACGACCACGATCATTCTTAATGGTGCAAGGGAGACCGTAGCGGCTTATCCAGAGGGTGATGAGTGCTCTTGCGATCGACTCCGCCCTTATGTCCAGAAGGGCCATCGCTTCAGGCCATCTCGTGAACCTGTCCGTGCAGGTTAACAGGTAGCGGTGGTACCCACAGGGAGGAAGGGGCCCGAATATGTCGACGTGCAGGTGGCTGAAGCGGGCGTACGGAGCTCAGGCACGTGCGCGACCAGCGGCGAACGTCGACGTTGATGCGAGGACAGACAGAACGAGCAGTGGCAACACGCTGCGTTGCGCGGATGCCAGGATGTGCCAAAGAATGGAGGGCATCAAGGAAATCAAATACGGTTCGTCGGTATGGTGGAGGCACGTAGGGGCGAAGGCGACCGGTTGACGGATCACAAACGAGGGGTACGGCGGAGTCAGGGAGCAAGACGTCCTCGAAGACCGGATTGGTGTCGCGCGTGCAAAACCGTTGCAGCTCGGCATCGGCTCGTTGAGCAGCAGCCATTGCCGTGAAGTGGATGACTAGTCGTTACCGATTGCGGTGATTGTCCGTCGCATTGACTTCAGCCCGAGAAAGAGCGTCGGCAGCTATGTTGGACTTGCTGCTGACGTGAAGAATGTCGCAGGTAAATTCGGAAATGTAGGCGAGCTGCCTGATTTAGCGAGGAGCATAGGAGGTACTGCTGGATGCCAGCACGGACGTTAGAGGTTTGTGGTCAGTGCGAATATGAAAGGTGCGTTCCTCAAGAAAATGACGGAAGTCCTTCACGGCTGAATATATTGCTACGGACGCTGGGAGGACGACGAAGTGGTTTGTAACGAAGACGACGCTGAGGTGCGCGCTTGTGTGCTGAGCGACTACTCCAAGCCGTCGCTTCCTTGCGTAGCAGGTTACCTCTGCTGTTTCTACTGCTGCTTCTAGCCGCCAAGTATCATTTGGTGGAGGTTGCTAAATTCGATCCCCGACCTCAAGCTGGCTCTCCGCCGTGGCCGCCGTCTCGCCAACATGTCTACCGAGTACGAGCCATCTCCCTCTCCATCAACACCGCCAGCGGTAGTCGTCGCCCACCACCGCGAACCGGGCACGTTCTGCGGTACAGATGTGGACGACTGGCTGGCCCTTTACGAACGCGTCAGCACGCACAACAGGTGGGATCCAACTCTGATGCTGGCTAATGTGATATTTTACCTGACCGGCACCGCGAGAGTGTGGTTCGAAAGCCACGAAGATAACTAACTTGACCTCATGGGACATCGGTAAGCAGAAGCTCCGCGACCTCTTCGGAAAATCCATCGGCCGCCAACTCGCCGCCAAGAAGGCACTCGCGTCACGCGCCCAAATTTCCTCCGAGCCATACATAGCCTACATACAAGGCGTCCTCGCCTTGTGCCGTAAAGTTGATAAAGACACGTCCGAGGCAGATCGAGTTGGCCACATACTGAAACGCATTGCCGACGATGCCTTTAATCTCCTTGTATACAAAGACTGTTCCGCGGTCGCTTCTGTTCTTGAGGTGTGCCGGCGTTTCGAGCAAGCCAAACACCGGCGCATTTCTCACCGTTTTGACCGGCTGCCGAACACTGCTGCTAGCTCCTTCTGTGAAGATCTGCCAACATTGCGGCAGCCTTCTTACCTGGCTAACTTAACCCGTATCGTGCGCCGCGAACTGGAGGCGATGACGCCCACTGTTTCTTCCTTGCCACTGCCGGACAACACCTTGGCCCTCATCCAAGCCGTCGTTCGCCAGGAGGTTGCGAACATGGCCGTCCCTTCTCCTCGCGTCGTGGACAACGCTCATGCCAGCCCGGACCCTCCAGTGATCGCAGCTGCCACTTACAGTCGCAGCTTCTCGCCTCGGTACCGATATCGCAGTCCTGCCGAATGACGTACCTCTGATGACAGGCCGATCTGTTTTACCTGTTCTCGCGTCGGACACATCTCCCGTCAGTGCCGAAGCCGTTCGTCCCCGCCAACTCGCCCCTACTCCTTCGTCGACCGCCGCAACGACTACGGCCCGCGCCTCTTCACACCACGTCCCGATCTGCTCCGTGACGAGCCCGCTCCGCACGCTCGTGGGTCCAGCCGCTCACCTTCCCCATTAGGCCGCCGCTCCCGTTCTCCTACCACACGCCGCAGCCCTTCTCCTTCGACCTCCCGCCACTTCTCGGAAAACTAGCGGATGCAACCCCCGGAGGTGACGCTGCATCATTGACCCGGCCTGAAAATCCTCTCTTGACCCCCGCTGCCCAACGTAATCTCTTGAATGTTCTCGTGGATGGTGTCCCGGTTCTTGCCCTCACTGATACTGGCGCCCAGGTATCTGTCCTGAGCTCTTCTTTGCGCCGCCGTCTGAAGAAAGTTTTAACGCCTGCCGCCATGTCCACGGTTCGCGTCGGCGATGGCCGCCCCGCTGCCGTGATTGGAATGTGCACTGCGAGAGTCAGCATAGCCGGACGTCATATACCCGTTCTGTTCACCGTCCTGAGCAGGTGCCCTCAGGACATAATCCTTGGCCTTGACTTTTTAACCGCCCATTCAGCTCTTATTGACTGTTCCTCAGGCCTTCTCCGATTGGATCTGCCCCTCTGCAATGACGAGTCCACCAGCTCACCTCGCCTTCAATCCACCGAGTTTGCTCGTCTCCCGCCACAAGCTGCTGTCTACATCCCTATATTGCCTTCTCCTCCCGTTTCTGATGGAGACTACGTCGCCTGCCCTATCACCGCAGTGATTCTGAATCGTAACGTCCTGTTTCCCCACACCATTGTCCACATCACCAACAACTGCACCTGCCTCCCAGTCCTCAACTTCAGCCTGTCCCCTCAGGTACTTCCGACCGGTATTTGACTTGCTGATCTGTCCCCATTGACCGATTGCACAGTTTCTGTCCTGGCTCCTGACCCAACGACTGCCGTCTCCAATGTCCCTACATCGCAGCCCTCCCGTGAGGTTTCTATTTCCCGGATGATCGCGGCCGATCTGCCCTCAGCTCATTCTACAGCTCTTTACAGCCTCTTGTCCTCCTACAGTGATATTTTTTACTTTGGGGACCGTCCCTTGGGTCAAACCTCTTTTGTCGCCCACCACATTGACACCGGCGAGGCCCGCCCTATTCACAGACGGCCCTATGGGGTCTCTCTCGCAGAGCGCCGTGTTATTCAGGCAGAGGTGGACAAGATGCTGGCCCGCAACATCATCGAGCCTTCGAGTAGTCCTTGGGCGTCCCCTGTCGTGCTTGTTAAAAATAAAGATCAAACCTGGCGATTCTGCGTCGATTACCGCCATCTGAATGCCGTCACAAAGAAAGACGTCTACCCTTTGCCCCGAATTGACGACGTTCTCGACTGCTTGCACGGCGCCAGTTACTTTTCCTCCATCGATCTTCGCTCAGGGTACTGGCAGATCGCTGTCAATGAACGGGATCGGGAGAAAACCGCCTTTGTCACCCGGACGGCCTGTACCAATTTAAAGTCATGCCTTTCGGCCTGTGCAATGCCCCTGCGACCTTCGAGTGCATGATGCACTCCCTCGTGCGCGGTTTTAAGTGGACAACATGCCTCTGCTACTTAGATGACGTGATTGTTTTTCATCCACATTCCAAAGCCACCTGCATCGCCTTTCTGCCATCCTTGCCGGCTTCCGCCGCGCTGGTCTTCAGCTGAACTCGAAGAAATGTACCTTCGGCCGCCGTGAGCTCAAGGTCCTTAGCCACTTGGTCGATTCTGCTGGGATCCAACCAGACCCCGACAAAGTCCGCGCCGTGCGTTGATTTCCTACTCCACGCTCCTCCGGTGATGTGCGCAGCTTTCTCGGCCTATGTTCCTATTTCCGCCGGTTCATCCAAAACTTTGCGGAAATAGCCCGACCTCTTACCACGCTCCTCAAGAAGGACTCATCCCGTTCTCTTGGGGACCCCCCCAAGCTGACGCCTTCAGAGCCCTTATCAGTGCCCTCATTGCTCTACCTCTGTTGGCGCACTTTGATCCTTCATCCCCTACTGAACTTCGGACCGATGCGAGCGGCCATGGCATTGGTGCCCTACTTGCTCAGCGACAACGTAACAAGCTTCGCGTTATTGCGTACGCCAGCCGTCTTCTTTCTGTGTCAGAGTGCAACTATTCTATCACTGAGTGGGAATGCCTCGCCCTGGTTTGGGCTATTGCAAAATTCCGGCCTTACTTGTTTGGGCACCCTTTCTCTGTTATCACGGATCACCACGCCTTATGCTGGCTTTCTTCGCTCAAAGACCCTACTGGCCGGCTGGGGCGCTGGGCTCTTCGCCTTCAAGAGTACACATTTTGTGTCGTCCACAAGTCCGGCCGCTTGCACCAGGACGCGGATTGCTTGTCCCGTTACCCTGTCGATGAGCCTTCCTCCAACGAATGCGAGGCAGACGCCTGCGTTTTATCCATCTCGGCATTCAGCAAAATTGCGCAAGAACAGCGCTTGGATTTTTGGCTTCGTTCCCTCATCGACCGCCTCACTGCCAACCGCTGTTATGCGTCCCTCGCCCCGTTTGTGCTCCATGAGAACGTCCTCTACTGGCGCAATATGCTGCCTGACGGCGCTGACCTCTTGCTCGTGGTCCCTTAACACCAGCGCAGCAGCGTCCTTGAGCAGCTTCATGACGTTGCCACCGCCGGTCATCTTGGAGTCTCCCGCACCTACGACAGCGTGCGCCGCCGCTTCTTTTGGCCCGGTCTATACCGTTCTGTCCGCCGTTATGTGGCCGCTTGCGAGCTGTGCCAACGACGGAAGACGCCCTCGGTTCTACCTCCCGGACACCTTCAGCCGATTCCCATCCCCGTAGACCCGTTTTCCCGTGTCGGCCTCGACCTGCTCGGCGCTTTCCCGGTGTCTGCTATGGGAAACAAATGGATCGCGGTCGCGACGGACTACTCCACGCGCTACGCTATTACTCGAGCGATCTCAACCAGCTGCGCAACTGATGTCGCTGACTTTCTCCTGCACGACGTGATACTCCACCACGGTGCTCCCCGTCACCTGCTCGCCGATCGCGGCCGCTGCTTTCTTTCCAAAGTGGTCGCCGAACTCCTCCGCTCCTGCTCCGTCCGTCATCAATTCGCCACGGCCTACCATCCGCAGACGAACAGCCTCACTGAACGTCTGAACCGTACCCTCACCAACATGATTTCCATGTACGTCTCCGACCATCACGGCGACTGGGATATTAGCCTCCCATTTGTTACATTCGACTACAATTCTACGCTTCACGATACAGCCGGTTTCTCCCCGCGATCCTTTGCTGCCCTTCGACAGTGTACTGCCCGCCACCGCCTCCACGAGTCCTTACGCTCGGGACGCCATCGCTCGCGCCGACGCTGCCCGTCTTGTCGCCCGCCAGCGGCTGTCGACCTCCCAAGTCAATCAGAAGCGACGTCATGACTGTCGCCGCCGTGAAGTCACCTACTCTCCTGGCTCCCTTGTGTTACTCTGGGTCCCTTTCCGCCTGTGGGCCTTTGTGAAACACTGCTCCCCCAATATAAATGCCCTTATCGGGTCGTACGTCCGGTGACCACGGTGACGTACGAGATCACCCCGCTACATCCGCCATCCCCGGCCGCTGCACCCCGCACCGACATCGTCCATGTGTCCCGCCTCAAACCTTACAACTCGCCGTCTAGCTGGCCTGTGTAGTGCGCACCGGGACGGTGCTTTTGCCGCCAGGGGGGGGGGGGGGGGTCATGGTACGGACGCTGGGAGGATGACGAAGTGGTTTGTAACGAATTCGACGCTGAGGTGCGCGCTTGTGTGCTGAAAGACTACTCCAAGCCGTCGGTTCCTTGCGGAGCAGGTTACCTCTGCTGTTTCTACTGCTGCTTCTAGCCGCCACGTATCAATATTGCTAGCAGCTCTACGTCGAGGGTGCTGTAGCGGCGATCAGGGGGCGCAAGCTTCTTGGAAAGGCGATTGGCTGCCAAACAATAGCGACGAACAGCTGCAAGACCACGCCGACAGTAGTATCGGATGCGCCAACCGTGACAGACGTGGGCGCGTCGCATTTAGGATGAACCAGGATTGTCGCGCCGGCAGTGGCTGCTTTGATGCCGCTGAATGCGCGGTCAGCGCCATCAGTCCAAGCATCATGAGCGGTCGGCTTCCAGTGGCCCGAGAGAAGGTCGTGAAGAGGCTGCAGTACTGCGGCGCAGCGAAGAATGAAGCCCCGATTATAGTTGGCGAGGCCAAGAATTTCGTGCAGTTGCCGGGTGGTAGTTGGCCGGGGAAACTTACTGATGGTGGTGACATGGGCCGGTAAGGGCGAATGCCATGGGCGTTGACGCGATGGCCGAGAAAGGCCAACTCTGCAACGCCGAACTCGCTTTTCGGTCCGTTGACCACAAGACCAAAGCGGCTGAGTCTAGCGAGCACTTGAGGCAGGTAGAGCTTGTGGGCCTCTGCCGTAGGGCTCAAGGCGAAAGTGTCGTGAATATAGGCAAAGCAGCACGTCAAACAGCGTAGGACTTGGTAGACAAAGCGCTGAAAAGTCTGGGCCGCATTGTGAAGGCCACAATGTATCTTCATATATTCAAACATGCCAACAGGTGTAATAATGGCGGTATTCGGGGCGCCCAAGAGGGCTGCACAGGAATCTGGTGGTATGCCTCACATGATGGACTCTCCTTTGCATTTCGCGGCTACCTTACGAAGTTTGCACTTTCTTTCTTGCATTTCGGCACCTGCTGCTATTGTCGAAGCATAACTGTTAGATTAATCAGTCAGCATGCAACACAGCGATGGAGACAATCTTTGACAGAGCTTGCGCAATGACTGCCTGCTACAGTGAAAGAAATCGCGAAGTTATTGGCTGACTGTAACCTTCGCGCAGTTGTTCGTGCACTCCTATACACCCCTAGAGCGTGTGGTGGAGCGGTCGTGGTCGCAGAGGGCATGCCTCGACTCAGCGTGGAAAGCTCAGCAGAAACCAGCTACGAATTCACAAGCAGGAGTGATCGTTTGCGGACAAGCTTTCGCCGGTCGCAAGCTAGAGAATGGGTCGGAGCCAAAGTTTCACAAACAAAAGATATAAGAGACGGTACAGAGGATTTTATAATAACTCGTAATAACGCATACAAAGCGACCTACTGTGCAATGCAACGCATGCAATGTAGCACAAGAAATACTACAAGGCAACAGAGGGCCTTGCACCTAAAGTTCATTAATTCCGGAAGGAGACAAGCAAAAAAAAAACGTTACAGATCACCGCGACGACCCGCATTGGAAGAATACGAAAGCACTAACGCCTCCTCGGCACTCGTCGCCTCTCTTTACCTGTTTCTTTTATTGTATTTGACCCTGTTTGCCGCTCTTTGGCACTATTTGCCTCTCTGTGCCCCCTTTGCTTCTCTGTGATGCCCTTTGCCCCTCTTTGATTCTCTTTCCTCTCCTTACCTCTCTTTCTTTCTAGTTTTCACTCTTTGTCCGGCGTGCTATGTTGCGTTCTTCCGCATTGTTACAACCCCAACCGGCCCCTCTTCGACCTCCGGCGCTTCCGCACAAAAAATTTTAATATTGCAGTCATCAAAGATACATTGATACTGTTGCATTTCTTTATTTTCCTGACTGATGAATGGTGATTCTCTGCTCCTTCACGCGGCTAGTTCTTCAACGTTGCGAGGCAACTCAGTGTAATCCATATCCTCTTCTGTCACCGTGATGTCGCCATCCTACGGGTAAAGGTCCGCTGACCGTAAACAATCTGTGTTTTGGAATTTCGGATCCATAGACACGAAAGCATTTTTGGGATCGCCGAAGTAGCATCCCACTTAAGTGATGTCTGAGGACGCAGACTTCTAGCACATGACGAGACAACGCCTACATAAGCACATAATCACAGCGTCATCCAACGCACAAACACAGCGCGCGCGCACCTGCGATGAGAGTGCGACTGGCCTACGAGAGGCGCGCATAACGGAGGGGCCGTATACTAAATTGAAGCACGTTTTTTGGATTTTGCCGTCGCTTCGCGCATCCGACGTCACGGTAAATTGGTTTTTTAGGAAAGGAAATGGCGCAGTATCTGTCTCAATATCTTGGCGGACACCTGAACCACGCCGAAAAGAAGGGAGGAAGGTGGGAGCGAAAGAAGAAAGAGAGAAAGAGGTGCCGTAGTGGATGGCGGTGGTGAAAAAAATTTATCGTGCAATAAATTTTTACAGAGAGGTGATTGGGGTATGCTCTATTGGCCCTTTCCCCTAAAAATACTAGGTGGAGCCCCTATTCCGGGCCCCATTGGCAAGCAATGCCGCCCGCGTTCGGTGAACCAAGGCCTTTTGGGTCTTTAGGTCCTGACAGCCGAGCAGGGCCGCCTCCCAGTCCTCTCTGATGGGGTTGGGGGGGGGGGATAGGTGGGTTTGATTGACACGCCCAAACCATGTGGAAGGTGTCAGCCACCTCCCCACAGAACTGGCATGTGCCATCAAAGGATGTGTTGAAATGTTTAAGTACCGCCGGGCACAGAACAGTGTTAGTGAGAATTTTGATGAGGAGACGCTCGTCAGCGCGATTCAGCCCCTTACAAGGGGCCGGGTAGTGCCGGTGCTCTTCCTTGTAGTAATCGGTGATGTGTTTGAATGTAAAAGCCAGACTGTCTGATTGGGAGTAGGCTTCCAAGGACAGGGAGATAGCCCGGGGAGAGAGTGCGCGTGCGGCCTGATCGGCATGATCGTTTTCTTGGAGTCCCTGGTGACCGGGGACCCAAATCAGGCTACGTGGAGTTGAATCTTCGCATCGGCAGCTATATTCTAGTATGCGCTAGGCAAGCGGGGGAGCCCAGCCCAACTCATAGTTCCGACAGGCCTCTCGCGAGTCGGTGATGATGTGTTTCGACTTTTGAGTAGTGAGAGCCAGAGCAATGGCAATCTCCTCCGTGTGTGTTGCGCTGTAGGCTTTGAAAGTGAGCCCGTTAACTGTGCTTGTGTTGTGTACGACTGCGGCCATGTACCACACCACGGTGTACCACCCCCCGTGGTGTGGGCGGGCAAAATCCACGTAATACACATGTTGTTGGTTACCATAGTATCGCGCCAACGCTTCCGCGCGCGCCTGGCGACGACAGTTATTGTCTTCTCTGGACATATTGCGGGGAAGGGGTCGGACCCGGATCGGACTCCCGGATCGGTCCTGAGGGGAAACAGATGCAAAGCGTAGTTGTGTCCCGAGAGGAGGGACGTATGTGCAAAAATTCTGATTTAGATGGGGCCTACTGGAGACCGCAGTAGGCTGCGTAGTCGTCGACTAGGGTCGCCGCTGCTTGGAGGCAGGATTCCATGTGGCCCAGGTTACTTTGCGTGGCCTAGATTGTAATGTCATCCGCATAGAGAGCGTGATGTATCCCGGGCAAAGAGGACAATTTGGAGGGAAGATGAAACATTGCCAAATTGAAGAGGAGGGGAGACAGGACCGCGCCTTGAGGTGTTCCCCTCGAGCCGATGGTGTATGGCCCGTGTTCCGCATCTTGTATGCGTATGTAGGCTTGACGGTCTGTAAGAAAATGTTTTATGAAGTTGATTGTTTTGTGGCCACAGTTGGTGTTACTGAGGTGGTCCAGGATTACTTCGTGTTTGACGTTGTCGAATGCGCCTTTAAGATCCAAGGCCAGGACCACCTTGTCGTTGTGGGGACATTCGACAGGATCTAAGATGTAGTGGAGGTCTCTGGAATAATTTCGACCACCTGGAGATCTTTGACGTGCACTGACATCGCACAGCACATGGGCGCCTCTTGCGTTTCGCCTCCATCGAAACGCGGTCACGGTGACTCAATTTTAAGGAGACGCACGTGACATCATTCGTCCCCATGGCAACACATTGGCGCGGCGGGCGCTCTCCTCCGGCGTCACGGTGACTTCATATAAATGGTCGGTCATGGCGTCACAACATGATGTCGCACGTCGAATAGTAACCACGCTCATTATTCCTCTCAACAATTCCGCATTTCGCTCTAACTTTTTATTTCCTTTTTGCGTGTTAATTACTTTATCCACATAATTATCGTAATTATCATAGGCTTTAGTTAAAGATCGATTTAAGTACTCAGATTATACCTTCTTTTATCTCAAACATTTTGCTTTCTGAAATTTGGCGCCATAGTTGCTTTCCGTCTACTTGCTATGTTCCCGTCCAGCCTAATGAACTATTCACTGATTTTCGCTCATAATTAACCAAATAATCTATATCAATCAAACTTTTTGTTCGATTATCACTCATCAAATACATTTCAATTAACTTCAAAGCTTATTTTGCCCCGCCGCGGTGGCTCAGTGGCTGCTGACCCGAAAGACGCGTGTTCGATCCCGGCCGCGGCGGCTGAATCTCGATGAAGGCGAAATTCTAGAGGCCCGTGTACTCTGCGATGTCAGCGCATGTTAAAGAACCCCAGGTTGTCGAAATTTCCGGAGCCCGTCACGACGGCGTCCCTTATAACCTGAGTTCCTTTGGGACGTTAAACCTGAATAAACCAAACCAATCAATGCTTATTTTCAGTCCTTTTCCTATTTTTTAGCTATTTTACCGGCCAGGGCAGTTTTCCCGGGCATTCTATATTGACGGCTGCGCTATTTCGACGGTCTGTCGACATTGTTGGCTCTAATCAATTACCTAATCATCCTATGCACATCAAAAATTTTGCGCATCATGCCCACACGCTCCTCTATCTAATGGAACTATTCGCGTGATCCTACCTAAACTGAGAACGACACAACTACCGCCGACACGTTTTCCTGACATGACCTCACCGAAATAGCCTAGTAATGATTTAGCATTAAAAACACGAGTTGTTCACTGGACACTGCGAGAGTACAGCGACAGGAGGGTCACAACGGATCCGTCCCGAAGACTAGGGTACGCTTCATTGCTGGTTCGTGGCTGGGCGAGTGTTGACCCGTTAGTAGTGCGGGCGCGCTTCTCCGAAGCTTAAAATGCGCCTGGAACCGGCAAAGTGCGCTCGACGTGCCCTTCATATTTAGGCGCGTGCCGCGACTGTTCGTTATTCTGAGGCAAGATTGGTGCGCGCATATACACAGATACCCTGTACGATTTCACTCATCCTTACGCCTGCCCCATGTGGCCATTGGTCAAACGTGGAGTCTGTTCCGGAAGATTCAAGTTTCTTTTTTAGAGCGCCTCTCTTAGGCGCCCGGTTCTGTGTTTCGCGGCGTCCCTTTCGCCGTTGTCCTTTGTAACCAGCAGTGAAAGCAATGGAGCGGGAGCTTGGAAAGGAGAGGGTAAAAGCGCAACATCCTCCCCCCCAGCCACTGGCGTGGCGGTGGCAGGCGCAGCTGTGCATAGCAACCGTGACATCACCGTGAATGAGACGCATGGCTCCGAAGCGGCCCAGTAATTCCGCGCCGAGCGGTTGGGAGAAGCGGCAGTTTGTTCACCAGAAGGCTTTCGACAAGCACAGTTAAGAATTTCCAAAGTGTTTTCGCTATTTTTTTGAGGAAAGGGAATGCGCAGTATGTGTCTCCCACAGCGGCGAAACCAATAGAAAGCAGAGGGTAAAATTCGTAAATTAGTTTTGAAGAAAGGAAAACAAAAATAGCGCAGGTACAGAACAAGGACAAGCAAGGACACACACGCGCGCTATGTTGCTTTTCCTTGTTCTGTTCCTGCGCTATTTTTGTTGACATGCGTTACCAACAAGCCTAAGCTGCCACCTTAATAGAAGATAGGAAATGCTCAGTTTCCGTATGACACATCTCGATGGGCACCTGCACCAGAGGGCAGGCGAATAACTGAACTCTTGAATCAGTGGGCACCTCAATCGTGCTTTAAGTTACGTTGCGGTCGTGACAGATGTGCGCTGCATGCTTTGGAATTCACAACCTTGTGCCAGAAACGTCGCCACCTGCCAGAGTGGCAGTGTGGGTGGAGACTTTAACGTAGATATAATAGCAAGCGGGAATTTCTTACCACTCATGCAGGAGAACAACCCGTTCCTCTCGCTCGTAACCACTCCCACAGCTGTGACATCCTCGCGAAATACTTGCGCAGACCTCGTATTTAAGAACCAGGCATTGGTGCAGCAAGTCGAGCATATATCCATCTATTTCTCCGTCCACAAAGCTTCCTTCCTGACAATCAAGAGCTGTTAGTGGAGTGCTTCTTGAAGAAGGGATGTGTGTGAAATATAACAAGTTGTCTGTAATTGCACAGACATGTCTTGCTGGAATTCTCTGCCTCAATCTATCGAAAAGCTGAAACAGCTGATGAGCTGGGCTCAAATTACGAATTAGGAAGTAACGTAATCGTCGGCATTTTTTTTTCTCACCAGCCACCGCAGGCGTGCGAGCGAAGTGGAGAGGGTATCATTTAGCACGTTCAAGGCTACACGCTCTCCTCAGAGATGAGAATATTTTCTCCAAACTGCTCGAATGATCGACGGCACGAAAGGAAGTGATTACTTTCACACAGCGCAGCTGAATGAAGTGGGGTGTGCAGAAACACACACAAAAGGCTACGGGCTCTCTGGGGTTCTTTTCTCCGATGCTTCAGAACGATCTACGGTGCACGCTGGCTGGATTACGCTCCGCGACGTCTTTCCAAGTGCACGCTTAATTTTGTGACACTGACATGACACAGAAGCTACCTATGGTTAGAAAAACAATAAGAATAGGCATCCGTGGCGATATCGTAGATATCGTAGCCGACCACAAGGAGCTGAAAGCATCAACTGAGTTGATGAATGATACGTTTGAAGACTTTAAAACAAGTCAAATCTGCCGAGTAATTGTTCATAGCTGACTTCAGTGAAACGACAGAAGAGGAAGGACGCTAAAAAATAAAGCAGGTGCAAAATCAACTGGTCCAGCTGAGCAACGAAGTTATTGACACGAAGTCATACAGTAGCAGAAACAACATCGAAAAAAGGCTATTACCATGTAACGCACAGTGGGACGCATACAAGATTAACGCTGATGCCTTTGTATCTGCACTTAAGCAAGCAAGAGATAACTTTATTTCTAACACGTTACCATCCATGTCATCTACCAACACTAAGAAATTTGTGCTCGTCATCAACCGACATGCCGAGAATCTGTTATCTTAACTGACGCCTCAGGGGACCCTATTTTGGCTCTTCTTGCTTCTTGCCGCCTGCAACCCGATGAAGCCGCAGAAAATTTTTTGCCTCACCGTATCATGTCAGAAGCGGCGCTTACATGACGGGGTTGAGTCTAGGAGTTGAGTTGAAAACCGGTTACTGGGTTCATGTAAACACTGCAGAGTCGGATCCGGGAGTCGAGGGAGTGAGTCCAGTCAACCCCGCTGCATGGGGTGGGTTGATTCGCTCAACCCGAACGGCAGATAGCATGTAAACCGGATCGAGTCGAAGAGTCGAGTTAGCGGGAGGGGAGAGGATAAATGCGAACCTCTTTTTCGCTTCAGCCGTTGCTCCTCCGAGACAGCGGTGACGGCGCTCAATCTCGTAGGCTGCCACTGCCCATTCCAGCTGCTCAGCTCGACACTTCGTGCCGCTGCAGTTGAACCGGTCTCCACTCGCTAAAACCGAGTTCATGTACAGACACAGTCGTCGAGTTGGGCTGGCCTTGCACAACTCAGTCCCCTGACTCGACCCGTCGCTGTAGGGTTCATTTAAACGAGGCTAGAGCGGCCTATAGATTGACCTCATACCCCTGACCTGCCTTGTTGTACGATAACCTGGATAGGCCTGCGCGCTGGTTGCCTGTCTTTCTTCGCTGTAGGAGCGCCTAGAGCAGCCCTTTCTACAACAACTAAAGCTTCTCCTGTTCTGGTGTCTTTTCGTCAGCAGCGTTCTTCGCGCAGCAGCCGAATCGCATGACCAGTCATATTTCAAAACTCGAATTGGTCGAATGGAACGGTGAGCGTAAGAGAGAAACTTGACTATATTGCCGATTAATGTTGCCAGCGAACAGCGCTCCGGCGGATTAAGGGGGCAAGGTGGATAGCACCGTCATATTTGACGCGTAGCATGTGTCATGCATAAAGAAAACACGGCAACGCACGATGTTAAGAAAATTGTTAAGAAACATAAAATTATTGGCGTGACCTTTGCTGCTGACATGTCGTGGAATCATTACCATCAATCATTATCAAAGACACTATCTACGTCAGTCGGCGCACTAGCTCGGTGCCGTCCTTTTCTTCCAGATAGAGCAAAACTTCAAAATTATCACGCACTGTTTTCCTCTCACATAAATTACTGTACACTGGTTTGGGTCACAACCCCGCAAACAAATATTCAAACACTGCTCCTTCTTCAAAAGAAAGCACTTCGTTGCATTGCAAATGTGTCCTCTTTACATTCATCTGTACCATTGTTCACACGATATAAGATAATAAGCGTCGAAAAAATTTACGAGTTCCGTCTACTGTACTTATACTTATTATCCGATGAAAAGCCGAAGAGCCTCGTAAGATGCCTTTCGCAGTTGCAGAAACAGAAAACTGATTGTCGTCGCACCCGTGGATCTAAGGCGTGGCTGATACCACGTAGACGTACGAATTATATGCTACAGTCGCTCACACACAACTTGCCATGCTTGCTTAACAAATTCACTTATGAAAATTTTCACGTCCCCGAGGCACATCACGATGCAGCCATCCCTGGCATCTTGTCCTGCGCTCTCCCGTTGACTGCCTTATGCGCATGTAATAGAAAACAGACGCATGAAATGTTTTCTAATCACAGTTTTTGGGCAGCTAATGGTATTCACTGTATTTTCATGGCCTTTGAAATTTTACTACTATATGCTTTATTGCTGTGTTTTGATGTGTTTTGAATGTGTTTCGATCAGTAAATTTGTGTGAAAGTGTAACTGCACATCCTTTCAGAATTTTCTGTTGGCTATTCGCTGCTGCCTTGTGCGGGCATCAGGCACCCTCAAGCTGCCAATGGCAGCTTTTTTTACCTGATAACCCCCAACGAGTCGTTGGAAATAAAGTTTTGAATTGAATTGAACCAACACTCCCGTTTTCAATTTCGGCTGTTGACCCGAAAGACCCGGATTCGATCCCGGCCGCGACGGTCGAATTTCAATGGAGGTGAAATTCTAGACGCCCTCGAACTCTGCGATGTCAGTGCACGTTAAAGAACCTCAGGTGGTCGAAATTTCAAAAGCTCTTTACTACGGCGTCCCTCATAGCCTGAGTTTCTTTCGTACGCTACACCCCCATAAACCAAACCAAACATTTTAGAGCGAAAATCTAAGAGGCATAAGTATAATAAACCAAGAAGAGTAAAGGCAGGAACGTTGGCCTTAGAGGTAGACAGCTGCATAGATGGTAGTCTACGGTTGGAATGCAGTAAATTGAAACGTTACTTTAGGAAATGAGAAAAGCAGGTGATTCAACTATGACTGTGTCAAAGTATGCAGAGAACGCTCGTAATTCAGTAGCTGCCCGGTGCCTCGCACAGCATTTATGGTTCCGGCAATTGGGCCACCAGGCGCGGTCTAGAACTTGACAGCACAGACCCTTCAAAATGGACAGCGCGCGCATAGGCACGACACCGCGAGGAACATGGTCAAACACTCGTCATTGTTTTTCCAGGTAGCCCTGCTGTGGACCATAGCCGCACCCTCGCGCGACGCCCATCCAAAAGAGCCACTGCTGCTTCAGCCTCACGAGCCGGTACAAACGCCGCCTTCAGCCAGCAAAAACAGACCCACAGACAGCAATCTTCCGCCATCCCTAGCCGGAACGAACTCCTTCGTCAGGCAACCTGGTGCTACCTCCTGTGCGGCCAACCCGCCGCCACTACTTCAGGCGCTACCGTTCTACGGCCAGTTGGCGCACGACACCGCGAGGAACATCGTCACACTCGTCATTGTTTTTCCAGGTAGCCCTGCTGTGGACCATAGCCGCACCCTCGCGCGACGCCCACCCAAAAGAGCCACTGCTGCTTCAGCCTCACGAGCCGGTACAAACGCCGCCTTCAGCCAGCAAAAACAGACCCACAGACAGCAATCTTCCGCCATCCCTAGCCGGAACGAACTCCTTCGTCTGGCAACCTGGTGCTACCTCCTGTGCGGCCAACGCGCCGCGACTACTTCAGGCGCCACCGTTCTACGGCCAGTTGGGGCACGACACCGGAGGAACATGGTCAAACACTCATCATTGTTTTATGCGAAGCGTACTACTTTAGCTACCACTTCAGCCCTTCACCGTGGTTATGCGCCTCCAAATCACGTGATACATGACATCACACCACGTGACACGATGACGTCACGACAGTGGAGAAACGGGGGCCCACCTCGCGCCGTCGCTGTGGTTGTGCGTCTCCAAATTACGCGACACGATGATGCTTCGCAGTCTCCAGGCTTAACCAAGTTAAGCCTCAGCCATTTTTTTCCAGGTTAGTTACATGGCAAACGCCACTTGTGCACGCACAAACGATCCTTTTTTGCTCGCAGTGTCGTGCCCCATCGAGCTGCGCAACTGTGTACGTAAACATATGTACCACCTACCTTGTTCCCTCTGCCAATCATACTTTGACCTTTCGTTCCTACTCATAATGTCGGGTGACGTGGAACTAAACACCGGACCTGCAAGCAGCGATACATCTACTTCTCTTGAACAAATATCGCAAACTCTGTCGCGCCTTGAGTCAACCCAGGGCACAATACTCAGTGAAATAGCATTAATCCGTGCCGCACAGAATAACACAGAAAGTATCGTCAATGGTCTTTCCTCCCGCGTTGACACCCTCGAAAAAAACAGTAGAAAAGATTCAGGCCGCAGAGCCGAATGCACCCCTTAGCTCACATGGCGCCGTTGCCAAGCTGACATCTGACATCAGAACACTTACGGAAATGTGCGAAGATGCGGAAAGTCATCTGCGGTGATCAAATTTGCTATTCTTTGGGATTCAAGATTCTAACAATGAAACATGGGCTCAGTCTGAAACACATATCGTTACTTTTTTATCGGAGAAACTAAACATCGCCATCACAGCTGACGACATCGAAAGAGCACACAGGTTGGGCCGCTTTCAGGCATACAAGAATCGTCCCATTATCGTAAAATTTCTGCGCTTCAAAGATAAGTCCAAAATCCTTGCCGCATCATCAGAATTGAAGGACACGTCTTTTTCCATTACAGAAGACTTATCAGCGCGAGTGCGTCTAGCTAGGAAAAAACTTTACTTATACGCATCCCAGTATGAATCCAAGTTTAAGATTCGTTATGATAAACTGGTCATGGATAACAAACAGTTCATCTACAAAGCTGAGTCCGATTCAGTCGTCGAACTGTCATAGCCATCCAAATGCGCACGTGTTTCAACTGTTTCACACGCACCTCATCACAGCCATAACCCTCAAAAAGCGCCAACTGTTAACACAGTATCTATCATGGTGTCAAACGTTCGCAGTTACATATGCAAAAAGGAAGCACTGGAAGCCTTTCTTGAAGATAACGATACTGACATCGCAATAATGACTGAATCATGGCTGAGCCCAGATATTCAGGACCACGAACTTCTCAGTAATATCGTCACCTACACCATCCATAGGCTTGACCGTGTAGGGCGTCGAGGAGGAGGCGTTTTGGTATTTATGAATCCCAGACTCGTCTGTCAGCGCATAGCAACTAACTGTCATCACGAAATCCTTTGCCTTCATGTTTCAATGCCGGCTAACGCGCTAATGCTTATTTCTTGCTACCGCGCACCCAACTGCGATAATTCTTTCGTTGATGAACTTCACTCTGTCAATTTAAACTTGCATTCCCGCTTTCCTCGTGTGACCTACTTTTTGTCCGGCGACTTCAATTTCCCTGATATAGACTGGAATAATTTCATTGCTAAATCCACCCTATCAAAAAACTTTGTCGACCTTGCTCTCACGTTCAACTTCACTCAGATGGTCACTGTGCCAACTCGTGGTTCTAACGTTTTGGATTTGTTTCTCGTCTCTAATCCCGAGTTAATTAAGTCTGTTCAAAGCATAAAGGGCGTAAGCGATCAAAACATTCTCTTATTCGACCTCTCCATTACGTTACAACATCGCCAACCTGAAACCAAGTACATCAGGGACTACAACAAAGCCTAATTTTAACAAGATAAATACAGAAATAGATGTCTTTCTTCAACATTTTAGTCCCCTCGCTAATTATAGAACAGTTTAACAAAATTGGTCCTTATTCAACAGGTTCGTTCGACATCGACAGGTTCGTTCCCCTGGTGCGCATTCAAGGGGATGCCAGCAAGCCTTGGTTTTCTAATTCATTGCGAAAACTAGCCAGAAGAAAAAGCGTACTTTTCGAGAAGCTAAGCAAGGGGATTCTCCCCAGAAGTGGTCTTCCTACTTTAAAGCGCTACGTGAATACACGGGCCAATTGAAGCGCTCCAAACAAAATTCTTCCACCAAGACCTTCTAACTATTCTACGCGACAAACCGCAAAAATTTTTGGAGCATATTAACCCCGAAACGCTGCCCGCCACACGTGTCATTGACCCATTCTGATGGCTCGCATGTACCAGGTACCAGTGCGCTGAAGTCATGAATTCGTATTTCGCTTCTGTGTTCACTCGTGAACCCACTTCCTACATTCCCTTTCAACCGTGTTTTAACTACTCCCAAATGCAGCCGGTCACAATCACATCTGAAGGCATAGCGAAACTAATAGATAACCTTAAGATCTGTAGCAGTCCAGGCCCTGACAACATATCGCCTAAAATTCTAAAAGATACCCAACTGGTATCCAGTTTGATTTTACAGATAATTTTCAATCAGTCTATCGCCAGAACATCAATTCCAAGTGACTGGAAAAATAGCACCGTAACCCCTGTACAAAAATCTGGCAGCCGTTCTGACACTTCGAATTACCGCCCCATTTCTTTGACGTGCATCTCTTGCAAACTGCTAGAGCATGTACTGTATTCAGTCATTGCATCACACCTTGACGCCAATTCTTTTTACTTTCCGAATCAGCATGGTTTCCGTCGAGGCCGTTCATGCGAAACACAGCTATTCGAATTCACAACAGACCTTCAGCTTAATCTCGACTCCGGATTTCAAACTGACGTCATTTATCTGGACTTTTCTAAAGCATTTGACTGCGTATCCCATCGTCGCCTCATGGTCAAACTATCGAGCCTTCATCTTGACCCGCTGGTTTTATCGTGGATCCACTGTTTCCTTTGTAACCGTTCGCAACGCACTGTAATAGACAACCACCATTCTTCAGCTACAAACGTCATTTCGGGTGTTCCTCAGGGCTCTGTGCTCGGCCCTCTTCTTTTTGTGGTATTTATTAACGACCTTCCTTGCAACATATCATCGTCAATTCGCCTATTCGCAGATGACTGCATTCTGTATCGACGATAACGAGGGGGTACCCAAAAGAAACCGGACTAAATTTTTTGGTCCGCAAAGCTTCTGTGGTACCGCGTTTTGCCACTAGGAGCGCATAGGACGAACATTCCAGAGTCAGTAAGACGAGTGCCGTCGTTGAAGGAGGTCAGACTAGTTTAGGCAGAGTTTTAGAGTGACGACTGTTTTGTGTGAATGTCGTTTTTGCAATGGCTGATTTTCGTGAACAGCGTGCGCCAGTGAAATTCTGATTTTCGCTCGGAAAAAGTTGAATGGAAATGCTTGAAATATTAAGAAAAACATACAAGGACGATGATATGGGGACAACTCAAGTGTTGCTGAATCGAATCCTGAATCAAAGCAACAATCATGCCAACGGAAAACTTCAAATTCACCTCGCCTCAAGAAAGCTGGTCAGGTGAAACCAAACCTCAAAACAATGCTGATTTCTTTTTTCAACGTGAGAGGAGTCGTCCATTGAGAATTTGTTCCGCAGGGTCAGACAGTTAGCCAGGCTTTCTACTTGGATGATTTTGAAAAGATTGGACAACAGTGTGCGGTGGAAGCGGCCAGATTTGTGGCGGTCGGGTGACTGGTTTTTCCATCATGGCAATGCCCCTGCTCACACAGCCCTGTATCTACGACAATTTTGCACCAAAAATGGCATGACCCCTATTCCTCATCCCTCATACTCTCCCGACCTTGCCCCGTGCTACTCTCTTTCTTTCCTAAAATTAAAAAATAGGTGAATGGAAGGCGTTTCGCTGATGTTGCTGAGGTGAAGAAAAACACGACGGAAAAACTGTCAAGCATCACAGAAGATGAATTTAAACAATGTTTTGAAAAATGGAATGAAAGATTCGACAAGCGTATCATTGTAAGTGGGGAATACTTTGAAGGAGGTTGAAGGTCTGTGCTTAAAATGTGAACCAATAAGTTCAAACAAAAATAAGTCCGGTTTCTTTTGGGTACCCCCGAAGACGCCTTTGAAGCCAGTTCTCAGGGCGTAGACACAACCCCCGTGCACAAAGCGAGCCGCCGCCTGCTAGGCCTACAGCCAGAGATCAGCGGCCTGACAAAACCGCCAAGGAAGATGACAACAACCACTGGTAGCCAGACCACTCAACGTTTTGGAGCTGACGTTCCGTTCGTGCTCCCGCGCCCCGGTCACCGCCGACGTTCCACGGAGACAGGTTTGAAGACGTTGAAGATTGGTTGGCCAGTTTCGACCGTGTGGCAGCCTTCAACCAGTGGGATGGTGAGCGCAAGTTGAGGAATGTCTACTTCGCGCTAGAGGACTCGGCAAATATCTGGTTCGAGAACCACCAGACCTCTTTTGCCACCTGGGAGGTTTTTCGGCGTAAGTTGCTGGCGACATTCAGCAACAGTGAAAGAAAAGAGAAGGCGGAGGTCGCTCTGCACTCCAGGTCGCAGCAGCCAAATGAGAGTGTCACCATGTTCGTTGAGGACATGATGCGTCTCTTCAATCGAGCCGACCCTGCTACGCAAGAGGCCAAGAAAGTGCGCCACCTAATGCGCGGCGTAAAGGAGCAGCTCTTTGGCGGACTGGTCCCTGACCCGCCAAGAACAGTGGCCGACTTCACAAGGGAGGCAACGGGTATCGAGCGCTCTCTGCAGGAACGAGGGGCGCACTACGGACGTCCGGCTACCGTAGCAGCCGCTTCCCAGTACACGCCTACGTCGCTGCCCGCCGAGGAGCTTCGGGAGCTTTTAAGAAGCCTCGTTCGCGAGGAACTGGCGAAACTTCGCCTTGAAGATCCACAGGCCAGTGTCGGTGCCGTAACGGACGTGGTCCGTGACGAAATCCGACGAGCTGTGCAGCCGCCTCCCGCTCCACACCCGGCGCCCTCCGTTATGACGTACAGCGATGCACTACGAAGTCCTAGGCCAGCGATGCAAGCCCTTTCCCCCGTCGTTCCCGTGCCAGTACCATCCCTGCCAGTAACTGCCATGCCAGTACCACCCGTGCCGCAGGAGTTCAGGCCCCCATGAGCAAAGCGCACGTGTGGCGTACGCCAAACAATCGGCCGCTCTGCTACCACTGCGGGGAGCCCGGCCATATCCTCCGTCACTGCCCCTACCGCAGAATGGGTTTAAAGGGGATTTCAGTTGACGCACCTCGACCACGCTACGGTGAAAGACCACGGGATATCGAGCTGTACCTGGCTGATAACGTGCAGTCCTCTACCCCGCAGCGACGCCAGTCCCGATCGCCATCCCCAAGGCGGTTCTCTTCGCCCGGCCGCCCGTCGTCCTCTGACCAGTTCAGAGGCGCGTCACCACATCGGGAAAACTGAAGACGGCGTCCTCCGGGGGTAGGGCCGCCGCTACTGGAACGTGTCAAGAGCCTCCACCCGAAGAGTCGCCGCGACGCTCCGAACAACGACGACGTGACCCGACGACATCAACGACGCGCTGCGACCGACTGGTTTCCGCCGAAACTCCCGTATCCGCAGACAACAATGACGTTACCGCACTCGTGGATACCGGCGCCGATTTTTCTGTAATGAGCAGTTGGTTGGCCACAGCCCTGAGGAAGGTTCTAACCCGTTGGTCCGGGCCGCAGATCCGGACAGCTGGTGGCCATATCGTAACTCCGATTGGTGTCTGCACTTCGCGAATCCAGAGCCGCGGTGTTACTTTCCCTGGTTGCTTTGAGGTGTTACGCGAGTGCTCCTAGGACCTCATACTCGGTTTGGATTTCCTTCAGGAGTACGGTGCCGTCATCAATCTTGAGGAGCTAATCGTGTCGTTTTCCACCCAAGGCCCTGTCGACGACGATACCGTGCCACGCAGGGCTAAGTTGTGCGTCTGTGATGACCAGGTGTTGATCCCGTCAAGAGCCAGCATGTTTGTTACCGTAGAGTGCGATAACAGCCCCAGCACTCGTGGTATCGCTGAAACCAACATCTCGCTGCTCCTGGGTCGGCAAGTGTGTGTAGCTCACGGAATTATTGAATTGAACAGTGGGCGAACCGAACTTTTGGTGACCAATTTTGGCTCTGAATCTCAGTGTTTGCCTGGCAAAACAGCTATTGCGTATTTCGAAGAACTTTGTGAATTCGCGGGACAGCACGCGTTGTCCGAAATCCCGGCATTAGTGGAGGCGCCGACAACTCCCATAAAGACCGACGTGAACCCGAACCTCCCGTCTCATAAGAAACGCTGCCTGGAGGGCATAAATCGAATCTTTCCGCGACTGTTTTGCCTCGACCTGCAAGGTCAGGCAGACTCCGCTCACAAAGCATCGCAGTATTGTTGACGTAAACCAGCGACCGTTATGCCAGTCACCTTATCGGGTCTCTTCGAAGGAACGTGACGCCATTCGCCGGCAAGTTCAAGAAATGCTCCGGGATGACGTGATACAGCCATCGAAGAGCCCGTGGGCATCGCCTGTTGTTCTTGTGGCGAAGAAGGATGGGACCCTGCGGTTCTGTGTTGATTACAGGCGTCTAAACAAAGTCACCAAAAAGGACGTTTATCCTCTGCCACGGATTGATGACTCCCTGGACCGGCTACGCCACGCCACGTACTTCTCGTCGCTAGATTTACGTAGTGGCCATTGGCAAATCGAGGTGGACGAGCGCGACCGGGAAAAGACTGCCTTTATTACACCGGATGGTCTGTACGAATTCCGGGTGCTCCCTTTCGGACTGTGCTCGGCTCCTGCCACCTTCCAGCGGATGATGGACACCGTGCTTGCCGACCTAAAATGGCAGTCCTGCCTCGTCTACCTGGATGACGTTGTCATCTTCTCCGCTACGTTCGAAGGGCACCTGAGGCGCTTGCGTGCCGTGTTCGCCGCAATTCGTTTGGCTGGTCTTTCCCTCAAGCCCGAATAGTGCCACATCGTGAGCGCTAAGGGAGTTAGCCCTGATCCCGATAAGACAGCCGCTGTCGCTCCTTTTCCCATGCCAACCGATAAGCGAAGTGTGCGCCGCTTTCTGGGTCTCTGCGCCTATTATCGGCGTTTTGTGCGGAACTTCTCCCAGATCGCTGAGCCCCTCATCCGCCTCACGAAAGATGCCGAACCGTTCTCCTGGGGCCAGGAGCAACAACAGGCCTTCGAAGACCTCAGCACTCGTCTGCAAAGTACGCCCATCCTTGGCCACTTCGACGAGTCAGCCGACACTGAGCTGCACACAGACGCCAGCAACATCGGCCTCGGTGCGGTGCTTGTGCAGTGGCAGGATGGTCTCGAACGCGTAATCGCATACGCAAGCCGCACCTTGTCACGCTCGGAGGAGAACTATTCCGCCACTGAAAAAGAATGCCTGGCAATTGTGTGGGCAGTGACCAAATTTCGCCCGTACTTATACGGCCGCCCTTTTAGAGTCGTCAGTGATCACCATTCCCTGTGCTGGCTGGCGAACTTCAAAGATCCCTCGGGGCGGCTTGCACGCTGGAGCCTTCGCCTTCAACAGTTCGACGTCACCATCGTTTATAAGTCCGGCAGGATGCACAGTGATGCCGACTGTCTGTCTCGTGCTCCTGTTGAGGACAACCGAGCTGATCCCGACACCGATTTTGTTTTTCTCGGCGCCATCTCCCCGTCTGTGCTCACTGAACACCAAAAAGACGACAGTGAAATACGGCCTCTCATTGAGTATCTTGAAGGAAGCGCTGAGTCTCCACCGCGAATCTTCTCTCGTGGACTGTCGTCGTTCTGTTTGCGCGATGGCGTTCTGTATAAGAAAAACTACCACCCGACGCAAGCTGTCTATCTGCTCGTCGTACCTGCGGCCTTGCGCGACGAAGTCCTGCAGGCATGCCATGATGACCCATCTTCTGGTCACCTGGGTTTTTCCCGCACTTTGGCGCGGATACGCTAAAAGTACTACTGGCCCAGGGTTGCTGCAGTTGTGCAGCGTTACGTCAGAACTTGCCGCGAGTGCCAACGTCGCAAGACACCACCGACTAAGCCAGCCGGACTACTGCAGCCTATTGATCCACCACACGTTCCTTTCTACCAAGTCGGCATGGATTTACTCGGCCCCTTTCCGGAGTCTTCGCTGGGTAACCGGTACATTGTGGTCGTCACCGACTACCTCAGTCGATACTGTGAGACGAAAGCTCTTCCCCGTGGAACAGCTGCGGAAATTGCCGCCTTCTTCATGCACAACATCGTGCTTCGTCATGGCGCACCCACGGTCGTTATAACTGACAGACGGACGGCCTTTACCTCGGCGCTGACAGAGGAAGTTATGGGACTCAGCGGCACCAGCCACCGACGAACAGCAGTTTATCATCCGCAAACTAATGGACTCATTGAGTGCCTAAATAAGACGATCGCCGACATGATTTCCATGTATGTCGACGACGACCACCGCAACTGGGATGCAGTACTCCCTTACTTTACTTTCGCATATCACACTGCCCTGCAAGAGACGACTCAATTCACACCGTTTCGCTTAGTCCATGGTCGCGAAGCCACGACTATGCTCGACGCAATGCTTCTTCCTGGTAGTGTAAACTCCGCTGTGGTGGGGGCCGACCGCTTTGTTCACGAAGCTGAGGCCGCCCGCCAACTTGTTCGGCAACATATCCGGCATCAACAAGCAAAAGACGCTCACCGTTACAACCATCGCCACAGGGATGTCACTTACCAGCCCGGAGAAAACGTTTGGGTGTGGAGCCCAATCCGCCAACGAGGCGCGCTCTGAAAAGCTGCTTCGGCGGTACATTGGCCCCTATAAAGTGATACGCCAACTCGGCGAGGTATACTATGAAGTTCTCCCTCAAGGAACTGTTCGTTCCTCCTGACGACCAAAGTCCGAAGTTGTGCATGTCGCACGAATGAAGCCGTACCACGCCCGCTAGCAGCTCACTCGTCTCTACCTGCGGGCGCCGGAGACTAAGGTGTTCAGCGTGCGCGCCCGTCGAGATGGTGATCGGCCAGAACCGCCTTATGGAATCCCACACTCGTCCTGCTGTCCAACCACAACACGCTGCCGCTTGAATACTCCGTCGGACAAGTACCCACGCCTCGGTTTCGGGAACGCTCAACGATCGCGTGCTGCTCGCACTGGAAGTAGCAAATGTCCAGACCACTGAGAGCTGTCTCTCCCTCCTCGCATACGAGATCAAGACGGCCGAGAGAGTGGATTCCGAGCCCGTCGACGACAACTGCTCCATGCACCAGGACTACTGCCCCTCTGCACGGGCACCCCATGAACAGCAGGTGTTCGTGTGCCAAAATCCCGTGCCCGGGGGAGCCGCCGTCGGTCCAGACGACCTGCCGCGCCGAGGACGGCGCTTTCCAGAGGGGGGGAGCAATGCCACATTCCTGGGCACTCTCATGGCACCGTCTCCCGGCCGAACTGCCTTCAGCGCTATTCTGGCTAGCCTTAGCCATGGTGGCGGGCAGCGCTTCTTCGTCGTCTCTTCTGTGTGGTCCCCTCGGGAGTCCGCTGCTGCCTGGCGCTGCACACTAAAACGTGTCCTGGCCGTCCCGACTGTCTAGCCGTGACAATATAAAAGTGTGATTCAACCTAAGTTAGAGTACGCAAAGGAAAATATGGGACACACATTACCACAACAAAATTGATAAAATTGGGCATACACGATACTAACCGCAAAAAACAATCAGAGACATGTCTACGAATTCACGTTTAGCATTCAGAACTAGCCATACATAGAAAAACCGCTAGCCACAAGTTTCTGTGCGTGCTCCGTGAAAATACCTTAGATTCTATCCAGTACATTCGACCCTCAGGCGGATTGTCGCCCTGTACCAATCATTCGTTCGCCATTATGCCGTATACACCATGAGTCGACGTCGCCAAGTTCTCTTCCCAATAGAAAACCATTGTTGAACTAAATAATCTCGATCCGCATATGTTTTTTGAACCGAAGTCACCAGAGAGTTATGAAAAGAATCTCGAATTGTGCTTCTTGTAGCACATTGTTTTTACAATGTATTTTCTTTTCTCACTCTGTAACAGCCCACGAACCGCTTACAGAATTGTAAATAAATAAATAATAAAGAAATAAATAAAGATAGCGGATCCTTATGCATCCTTCCCCATGTTGGCCACCGCTACGCGCTTCACTTGGTCGAGCCAATCTATAATGTCCTCACTAGGGAGCCATTGAAAACTAGAGGTAACTGGGGCAGCCACAGGATCATAGCAGTTCACGCCGGTGTTAGTTCTTGATGGACTTCACACTTCCTTCCGCTGTCGGGTGCGCTCCTGAAGGCTTCCAGCTCAGGTAGTAGCCCTTGCAGACGGCGGCTGCTTCGAGTCTCATCACTGATTTTAGCTGCCTCCGTGCTTTATACACCTTGTCTCCTGCTGTAAGTATTGGATGAAGGATCTAAAGAAAACAATGCACATCCACCACATGTCATGCGGTGGTTATAATGCCAGGGACAACATACAACCTGACAGGCGTCACTGCACCGAGCTTTTTATTGGGCTGACATGCACGCGCAGAGACTCCTCACCTTCATCTCATTCCTGATTTTCCTCAAGATTCCGCCAGAGACGTAGCAGTGTCCAACAAAGCTCAAGATTGTTGCCATGATTTGAGATATTTTAGTCCGAATGGTTAGACTGACTTTGAATATAGTCACGCAGTGGTGACTGCAGCCCTGACACAGCACTACCAACAAAACATTCAGAGGGGAACTTTGTTAACCTAAAGTGCGGTGAGGCGAAAGCATTAAGCCTGTTGCTGCTGCTTTTGTCACTGATGTGTTATTAAGATGTTAAGCTTCGCCTCTAAGAGTGAAACGCGACAGCGTCTTGCAACGCTGCCAGGAAATCCATAGAACACCATCGCCCGATCGGTTCTATGCCTTGTTCGTCGGTAAATTAGTTTTTGGGGAAAGGAAATGTATCTGTCTCGCATACCTCCGGGGACACCTTAACCTCGCCGTAATGGGAAGGGAGGAGGATGGGAGTGAATAAAGACACCGTAATCACTAGACGTGCCTTTGTTCATTCCAAACCATTGAGCTGGTCATTGCGCGGATTGGAGAATGCGCCCGTCCCAAATTTCAGCCGCAGTGGGAACGTGGAAGCTTAATTCCGAGCTTCTAAATGATGAGCATTTTCAGCAGCGAGTGATGACAGCTTTGGAATCTTCCTTGGTCATGGATGTCTCACTATTTGCAGCTTGGGAGATGTTTAAGCTAGAAGTTCGTAGCATAGCTATCGAGATCGGCTCCGTGAAGTCTTTTCTTAAGCATGGTGAGGAGAAACGGTTACTTCAGAGTCTTTATAATCTGCACGCGCTTGAATGTGAGGCTCCTGGCTTGTACACAGAGGAAATTGGTGCTGTTAAGTGCAACCTTCAGAAGTTTGATGCAGAACGCTATCGTGCGGCCCGTGTACGATCCCGCAGCAACCGTTCTCTGCACTCTGAGGAGCCTACTAGACAGGCCTTGCTAGATGAGCGTCGTCACGTGGCTGCCAAGCGAATTTCTGAGCTCTACTGTGGCGATGCCCTAGTCAGAAGTACAGATGTCATAGTTACCGAGTTTGAAAACCACTATAGCTCTCTGTTTGCTGCCACGTCTAGCACTGCTGATGATGATCATATAGCGCGATTGGTGTCCATGATTAACCCACTCAATGAGGATGAGTGCAAGGCAATAAGTGGCTCTTTAAGCTTGGGTGAATTGCAAGATGCAATTGATCAACTGCCGCTCTCGAAAACTCCGGGGCCTGACGGCCTCTCAGGAGAATTTTACAAGGCATTTAAATCCGTTCTAGCCCCTGTCCTGCTCCAAATTTTTGAGACCAGTATTGATGTTGAATTTCTGCCTCAGTCATTTACGAGAAGTCATATTGTCTTTATATCAAAAACCGAGGATAAGGAAAAACTTCGATTTGTAGATGGCTACAGACCAATCACGCTTTCTAATGTAGATTATAAGATTTTGGCTAAAGTACTGTCAAATCGGCTGCAGCTTGCAATGTCTACTTTGATTGGGCCTCATCAAAGATGTGGCTTGCGGGGACGATCAATACAATCTAACCTACATGTAGCGCGTACAGTGTTGCAGTATTGCAGTGACGCTCAAGAACAAGTAGCAATGCTGCAAATTGACCTGGCAAAGGCATTTGATCGAGTGTGCCATTCATTTCTTTTTGCACTTTTAAATCACATCAATCTCGGTTCAATACTTTCTACTGGCATACGCCTTTGTTACAAATCTTGTACCACGCGCTTGATTGTTAATGGCTGTCTCTCGCAACCAGTCCCAATTCAGTCTTCGGTGAAACAAGGGTGCCCACTGTCTCCGCTCCTGTTCGCATTATACTTGGAGCCACTTTGCATAAGTGTTATAAACAGTACAGTTGTCAATGGTTTCTGAATAATGGGCCACGAACTGAAGGTATTGGCTTATGCAGATGACCGTGCGTTTTTTGTACTGATAAGCCAAGCATCGATGAGGTTATTCGTTTAACGGAGGACTTTGGTTCGGTGTCAGGAAGTCGGATTAATCGCTCTAAGAGTTGCGGTCTTTGGTTTGGTAGCTGGGGTTTGACACCTGCTGAATATGCTGGTATAACATGGACATGCAGGCCACCAAAGTACCTTGGCGTCCCTCTGAGTGCCTATAAGCATAGCGCACATCATTGGAAAGACCGCGTGTCAACTCTTCAGCGCTATGCTCAAATGTTTGTCCCCCATGGCCTCTCAATTTTTGGCAGGGCGACCGCCTGTAATCTGTTTCTCGCCCCTAAAATATATTATGTACTGCAAATTATTCATTTGCGCAAGACTTCCTATCCAGCGTTTTCACAGGGTTTTCGCTACTTTCGTGTTGGATTCGTCTTTTGAATCCATGAAGCGTGATAACCTTTTTCGGCCTGTAAGCGCTGGCGGCCTTGGTCTAGTTCACCTGTATGTCCGACAGATTATGTCACGTTTCATGTTTTTCCGTGACACTACACACCCAATAGTACGTTCATTCCTGCAAACAAATTTAGTTCATGTTTTACCCAACCTCATTGTGTCTTCCAATGTTTGTGACCGTCCGTGTTTGTGGGGCATAATGCAAGAGGTGTATTTGGCTGTCCGTTTCCTACTTGTTCGTTTTTCTCCCGAGTTCCTTTTTTTAGTGTCGAGGAAAAAGTTGTATAAGGATTTGATTAGTATGCTCTTCCCTCCGCCCATGTACCGCTCTCTGTATGTTGGTTTACCGGGGCATGACGTACTCAAAAGAGTACGTAAGATGCCAGTCTCGCCGCGTACAAAGACCTTTTTCTTTAAGTTACACACCCGTACGTTGCCCGTTAGAACATGGTTAGATAAAAAGGGCGTTTTTGTGTCTACCGTTAATTGCCGCCTTTGTGATGAACCAGAAACAATTGAGCATTGTTTCATCAGTTGCAAAGATGCAGTACTCTTCTGGGATATCCTGCAACGCACATTTAAAAAAAGAATTCATCTCACTCCACATTGTGTTCGCTATCTCACTGCGCTGCCATTTGTTGACGAACCCCTGGACATGTTCTTTCTGATTGGACTGCACAGCCTCTGGAAAACCCACATGATGGACAGACACTGTGAACCTGTTGTGTCTACAAAGGATCACTTCAGTCGAATGGTTGTTAATTTAAGAGACGTGTATTCCCAGACTGAGTACGAACCGGAGTGGCACTCACTATTAGTGATGTGCTCTGCATTGCCCCTTTTCTAGTGTATGTCTTTTGAATATGTATTGATTACCAATGTTTTCATAATGGCTTGTATATAGTTCATGTACATAGAACATAACATCACTGTAATAAATACCCCGTTGAAGAAAAAAAAAAAGCTGGCATGGCGGAGTGGTTAGCATGCTCGTCTCGCACTCCACAGAATGGGGTTCAATTCCCGAACTCGACCAATTTCGATTCATATTTGCTAGCGCTTAGTGAACACACGGGACAAGAACACAAATACACAGGACAGACGCTAGTCTTCAACTGCGTCTGTGTTCTTGTCCCGTGTGTTCACTAAGCTCTAGCAAATATGAATCCAAATGCTTTCCAACTAGCCCAAGTTTCCGCCTTAGTAAGTACCAATTTCCTACTCGGTTTTACCGTATTTTTCGGTGTATAAGACGCGGTTTTTTTTTCTCAAAAATCTTGCTGGTGCGTCCTATACAAGGGTGCGTCTTATATGCGAATTTTCCGGGTATTTTTTTGCGAGTTCAGAAATTACTCAGGTTCATGTTCAAGCTTTTTTCACTGTCACAAAATTCGGCGCATTTTTGAAGCAAACAAAGAAAACCAGCGCCGCGCAGACGCGTCTCGCCGGCACGAGACGAACGGGAGAGGAGGAAACCCCCGCGGAGCTCCTAGCCTGTGTGCGTGTGCTCTCTCTCCCCACCACCACCGCTCTCCGACCCGGCGTGCGCCGAGGGGATGAGTCATCCACGCCGAAGATTTCTCTGGAACATCCGAGTTGCTTCTACAGCTGACGGGGGGAAGAGGGGGAAGCCTTGCGTGCGCTAAGACATGTCCCCCTCCTCTGCACTGGGACGTCGGCTACGCCACCACGACGGCGCCACGCTAGAACACGCTGGAACCATCGCGAAACGACTCCTGACTTTAACCAATGAGGACGCGCGGCCGGCGAGAGAAAGGAAGGGAACCTGCACGGGAGATGCTGCGTGTATGTGCGCGCCTAGTTTGGTGCGTACAACATACAGACGGGAGAGCGAGCCTATAAAAGAAGGACGTTGACCAAATACGAGTATGTTCTCGCTTCGGCGAGCGCGGCTTCGGCCGCTTCTTTTTGAGCAGCGTCCGCTCCGGCGGACGCAGTTGTTGCTGCGACGCGCGTCTTTCCTTTCCTTTTTCTCTTTCCTCTGATCTTTTAACTCTCCTCTATCTGCACGTGGCAGCGGTGGTGGCTTGGCTCGAGCCAGTAGCAGGCCCGTGCAATTTCCTCTTCATCCTTCTCTCAGTCACAACAACAACAACAACAAGTCAGTCCGGACCGCCGTTTAAGCTTCATCGAAGCGCGCCCGTTCGACTCTCGGGAAAACACCACTCGGACAGCATCGGACCAACGAGGCAACGTTCGCCAGTCTGCGGGACGGCATCGTCGTGGAACTCTGGTCGTCGGACTGCCGCAGTGCCCGGTGAACAAATTGTGTTTTGTTTGTTTACCTCTCTTGTGTTAGTGCACTTAAGGGGCAATATTGCCTTTGTATTGTATTCTCTCTCGAGTTTAACTTTGCCCGAGTTGCATTGTTTGTTAAACACTTTGTATGTGTCTGTACTAGTGATTGTGTAATCCTCTGTATCGTCTCTTAGCTGTATAAACTTTGTTTTGTTTGTTAACCTTTGTGTCCGACCCATTCTCTGGCTTGCGACCAGCGAAAGCTGGGCACAGAACGCCCAAAAACCTCTTGTCACTTGGTAGCTGGTCTCCGCTGAGTTGGCCACGCTGAGTCGAGGGCATCTCCTTTGAGTCCGAGACCGCTACCCCCACACGCTCTAAGGGTGTCTGGGAGCTTCCCACGTAAAAGTGCGCGAAGTCTGGGTGACAACTACCAATAACGCGGTTGTAACATGTTTAATACTTCAATACGGAGACCGCCGTGCGCAACTTTTTTACGTGAACTTTATCATGAAACGGCGGGGTTGACCACTTCCGGGATCTTAAACACGCGGCCGTTTCGGAGGCCGCAATCAAAGGTAATGTGAAATGCCAAAAGATGGCGACAGTCGCGCTTCTCGCCATTGTCATGACAAGCCAAGAGAAGCCGATATTTTTTTTTTAGTCACCCTTTGCAAGTACGAAGTGCGAAGAGAATGCTTCAGACGTGTTGCCTTTTCGATAGCGCATCCGAAAATGAACACTTTGAAGGTTTTATGCAAAAATAAATTGTTATGGACATAAAGAGAGTTCTTTCGCTTTTTTTTTCTTTTGTGCTAAAACGTGGGCTGGTATGGCGTGAGTATTGCCTTTTTCGATCACTTAGCGTTGCTTAAGAACTTGTCACACGTACGGTGCATTTTGAGATGGTCGCATAAACATGTTTAATTAAGTCTCACTAGCCTAACTGGCTAAATTGGGGTGCGTCTTATACCCGGGTGTGTCTTATACACCAATTTTTTCAATGACAGCCTGCATATATGGCGGGTGCGTCTTGTACACCGGAAAATACGGTATGTACTTATCTGGTCTGACTTCAAAGGTTAGTTAGGCTAATTGGGTAATTAACCAATTAACTAAACTAATTCCCACTTACTTGAAGCATCAATATAAGATCCCTTTAATTGGTTGCACGGTTACTAGCCAAATTACAATTGGCCCCGTTTGAAATGCGTGCACTGTGACATCTTGACCGTTTCGACTGATTGAAAAGCGTGACATTTCTTTCGACAACTCCTGCTTACAACGATGAGGCATTAAAGGCTTCCGCCTTAGAATTTCTTCTAAACAAGCCCCTTTATTTGGGCTGTCTTGCGCCCACAAAGGACTGGATCACTGGGCGCCGGTGCAGCAACAAGCCTGCTCGGCGGTCGTCGAACATAATGCGTGTCGCTCTCGGCCGTGCTCTTTTTAAAGCTGCTAGCGAACTTTGGGGACAGAGCTTGCAAAGTTGCTAGAATATTCTGTAACTGCGTAGAGCCTGCTCCGCCTGGATGCGATCAATCGAGATAAATATTGGCATGTTTTGCATCACAAAACAAAGCTTTAAAGAGGCGTGGCGCAAGCTTTGAAGAATAAACAAAAAAGAGAACAAAGATTCGCGGCAATACAGTGCAGCTAGCTATAAGCAGACATCACCGTAGTGAACTCTCTGTCGTTGCCATCGCCGTATCGTTTTCAATTTGTGGGCACAACTTCGTCCAACATCACCATCATCATCATGCCGATTGTTATTGCTTCTCTAATATGCCTGCTGCCCTTGCCTTGTGGTAGTACCAGCTGAATCTTCGGAAATCGTACATAAAATGACGCTTGTCCCTGCGGCATCAAAGCGGCAGCGCTCACTTGTGTTATATTTTCCTGTAACCTAAGAAAAAATGCGAGAGGTCTCGAAGTTCGAGAAAAAAAGCTCATTCCGCAGGTGAATAATAAAGCTAGGAAAATTTGTACAGGAGTAAAATTATTATGATATGTCGACTAAAATAATTCGTTCTCAATCATTAGACCTTTTAATTGAGGTGAATTTAGTAGAACGCAGAATAAAATACGGTTGACTAGTAAAATCTTTCTTCTTGCATTGTCTACCGCGCAACTGATGAGTGACACCAGGAATCAGTGTCACTTTAACAGGTCATAAAAATTTTTTCATGCCAAATATGCAGTATTCTCCACCGAACCAAATTATCACAGATGTGGAGGTAGTTTCTAATCATGCGACTCGAAAGTGTTCAAGGCAGCAGCACCGCTACGGTGAAATTCTCTACGAATTCACCTTTCTTCACGTGTGCATATTCATGGTAGTTTCCAATAATAACATTGGAGAACGTTGTGTTCAAGGCAGCCGCATTCCGACTCTGACATCCTCTGCAGGATTCACACTTCCTTCACGTGCGCGCATTCATTGTTCGGAGAATTGCGCAGCGCATCAATTTAATGGCCATATACAGTGTCACTGCTGCATATAAAATAAGATAAACAAAATTTCCAACGGCAGCTGGGGAAGAAATGTACGCCTCAGAAATGAAGTATCAATAAAGCATTCTTGTCTTGACCTTTACATAACTAGCCGGAGCGCCACTCTTTTGCGTTCTTCCATTGACCGTTAAGGATGGCCGCTGACACTGAGTTTAATACACTCCTAAAAACATCCTTGAGTCACAAGAGATAGGTTAAACTGAAAAAGCAAGAAGCATAGCCTAAAGTCCCACTGACTTATCAATTACCTTCGTCTTAGTCATATACACTTAGCAGAAGCGATGTGTTGTGTAAAACACAAGGAGGTGCGTCCGGCATTTTTCCGTATCGCATGTTAATCTCAGCTCGAAAAATGCTGGGGCGCGCTGCTCGCATTCAACAAAATGCTGTTTTCTATGGAAGATGTTTTCGGCCCAAGTTCAGCACTGACTTTTTGGTACGCGGAATTGGAGCTTGACAATAATTACAATGGTCCCAGATTCGGACGCGTTCGTTAAACGTTTTCGATCACTGCGGAAAGCGGCAGGCATTGCAAGAGTATTCCGGCGACAGCGGCTGGACTGCTACAAGCCGGTTTAATTTGGGACAGTACTGAAACAGTGCTTCAGAGTTTAGAGTCCGCAGTTCGCGGTGACATAATTTGTCAGTTTCCTCTAGAAATGCTTGTAATCCTCTTCCTCAGCTTTATAAGGTCCCGCAAACTGTTCCATTTTACAAAGAAATTCAGTTTAACAAAAACTAAAGAATTCTTCTTTTCTTGTGATGTGCAAGAACCCCTGTTTTGATCAGGCGCCGAGAAACTGTATGGTTCTGCTCTCGTATACTTCTTATCATGATACCCATGCAAGCAGCTATCGATATAAGACGTACTGCAGAAGTACAGTCTTTGCGAGAACTAACCCGGCACAGGCGGTTTAATTCTTAGCCGCGTAGCGAAGCACTCATGACGGCCCTTACGCTCTGATTCTGTGTAAAGAAAGCTGAGACCTTGTCCTTGCATTATGGCACCGTTCGGTCTTTAGGGCTGCTGTAAATGCTCCGTTACACGTTTGAAAAGCAAAAACCAGTGTCTCGGTTACTTTTGGCAAAGGGGGTACATGAAATTGTTCGAGTTAGCGATGATTCATTAACATCATCATCATCAGCCTGAGCACGCCCACAGCAGGGCAAAGGCCTGTCTCATGACTCTCCAATTAACTCCGTCCTTTGCCAGTTATGGCCACCGCATCCCTGCAAAGTTCTGAACCTCATCCGCCCACCCCGACTTTCTGCCGCCCCTTGATACGTTTGCCTTTTCTTGCCGAGTATATCAACCGTTATATGGAAGTGCGATTGTTTGCAGATGATTGTCTCTTGCTTTGCAATGTCCGAAATGTTAATGATCAAATAGTGCTTCATCAAATAGTGCTTCATATGGTGCTTGAGTTGGAACATGCAAATTAATCCCAATATTTATCTCGCCACGCGTTACTACTACGAAATCTCTCTTTGTCTACACTTACATGTATAGTATTAACAACATTCCGATCCCTAAGTCGTGTAAACTGAAATATTTTGCCGTCAAAATTACTGGCACTTTGAATTGAGGTGAACACATCGATCGCATATCCGGTTTAGCTCTATGAAAGCTTGGCTTTTTAAAACGAAAACTCTAGCACGGAACTGCAGACGTTAAGCTCCAACCATATAAAAGTGTCATTCGACAGAAGTTAGAGTACCCAAGTATAATATGGGACCCACATTACCTATACCAAATTCATAAACTTGAAAAAGTGCAAAAAAAAAGCTTTAAGATCATTACTTTTCGCCTACCGCGAAACACAACCAGAGACAGCTCTACAAATTCAGGTTCAGCATTACAAACTAGCGACGTAGAAAAATAGCTCACCTCAAATTTCTGTAGATGCTCCGTGAAAATAACTTTGTCTTAGATTCTACTCAGTACATTCGAAACTCAGCCAGATTGTCGCCACGTAGTAATGATCCACTCGCCATTAGGCCATATGCACCTAGAGTTGAACTCTTTAAGTGATCTTTCCAATAGAAAACCATTGTTGAATTTAATAATCTCGATCCACATTTGTTTTTTCAACGGAATTCGTATGAGAGCTTTGAAATGAATCTTGAATTTCATGCAGCACTGTGTTTTACGTTGCAATTCCTTTTTCTCACTCTGTAACAGCCCACGAAGGGCTTACAGCATTGTAAATAAATAAATAAATAAACAAATAAGGATATGTGAGCATTATGCATCCTCCCCATGTTGTGCGCCACTGCGCGGTCCTGTTAGTCGGACCATTCTATCATGTCTTCACCAAGGGAGCCACTGAAAACTGGAGGTAACCGGGGCTGCTACAGGACCACAGCAGTTGACGCCGGTGTTAGCTGATGATAGACTTCGATATTTTCTTCCGCTGTTGGATGCGTTCCGCTAGGCTTCCCGCTCAGGTGGCAGCCCTTGCAGCCGGCGGCTGCTTCGAGTCTTGTCACTAATTTTAGCTGCCTCCGTGGTTTATACGCCTTGTCTCCTGCTATACGCATTGTATGGATCTAAAGGAAAAGAAGTGCGCCCACCACATGCCATGTGGTAGTGATAAAGCCAGGGGCAACGTTCAACCTGACAGGTGTCACTCCAACGAGCTTTTTATTGGCCTGACATGAGCGCGGAAAAAAATAAACAACTTTTCGCCTTTAGTACCAACCAACGTGCTCGGCGGTCGTCGATCAATATTGCGGCCGTTTTCTGTCGCGCCCAATTTAAAGCTCTCAAATGACTTTGGAACACGCCATGGGAAGTAACGACTAAAATCTCGAACAACGTAGAGTGAGACGCGTAGCGCTGCGATCATTCGAGACAAAACTGGTCGCATCTCATGTCAGAAGAAGTAAAGTGATGAATGCGGGCGCCGGCGGCTTTGAATTTCAGAAGAAAAGCAGCACTAGTACTCGCGGCGTTGGGTACAGGATTAAATTTTATCCTTATAAATTTTTTAACGAAGCATAGACCGGATACTTACGCCGAAGAAAACGCTCTACCGATCGTTACCAGAGCTATTGTGCCCAATTTTCCACTCAAACGCATTCCCCTGCGGCACGGATGCGTAGAACTGGTGAACATCGACTGCACAGCAGCGCTGACAGATAGATTTGCGCAATAGATTCTGCACAGCAGTGGAAAAACGGCTTTTGAACTTCAAATCAGTTGGTTTCCAAGCCGCCTGAACAACCGAGGTGCTCTCCTGCAGTTCTTGCACTTGGGCGCAGAGCAGAGCACAAGCGTTGACGATGCTACCGCCCAAAATTTTCCGCCAAAAGAAAAGAAAACACGCTCGATGCAATGCTGCCTGATGTTAAAAACGCCAACTTGGTCTGCTCATTTGAAAATATGCTTATCTCTTGTGCATACACGATTATAATGCGGTGGCAATGTCTAAGCCTTTTCTTTGAGCCAAATAGCAAAAACTCTCTTCGGGAGCTCGCTATTCAATACATCTCAAGTTGTCACCGAGGTGTCGTGGTTTTGTTCTTTAAGTTTTATTGAATCATCGAGACAAAAGGAAAGTCTTGCGCCATATACTGTTCTTACTATAATTAATGTTATTGTTGACTATATTAGCCGTTATATAGAAGTGCGATTGTTTGCAGTCCATTGTCTCTTGTTTTGCAATGTCCGAATTGTTAATCTTCAAATAGTGCTTCATCAGAGCTTAGAAAAAGTTTTTAACTTGGTCTTGATATCGGACGTGCAAATAAACACCAATAAATCTCTCGTTATGGGTGTTACTAATACGAAATCTCCCCTAGTCTACACCTACATGTATAGTATTAACAACATTCCGATCACAGTCTTGTAAACTAAAATATTGAGGCGTCAAAATTACTGATACTTTACTGTGAACACATTGAACACATCGATCGGGTGAACACATCGATCTCATATGCGATTTAGCTCAACGAAAGCTTGGCTTGTTAAATCTAAAACTCCAAAACGGAACTCCAGACGATAAGCTCCAAGTATATAAATTGTGATAAATTGGGAAGTATATAAATGGTGTACACAAGTGCAATATGGGACCCACATACCAATACCAAAATGATAAACTTGAAAAAGTGCAAAAAATAGCTTTAAGAATCATATTTTCCGGCCACCGCAAAACGCAATCAGAGACAGCTCTACGAATTTAAGTTCAGCATCCCGAACTAGCCACACGTAGAAAAATAGCTCGCCTCAAGTTTCTGTACGTGCTCCGGGAAAATAACCTAAACTTAGATTCTACTCAGTACATTCGACCCTCCGGCAGATGGTCGCTCTGTACTAATCATCCATTCGCCATTATGCCATATGCACCTAGAGTTGACTTCTTCAAGTAATCTTTCCAATAGAAAGCCATTGTTGAATATAATAATATTGATCTGCATGTGTTTTTTGAAGAGAAACCACCCGAGAGTTTTGAAAAGAATCTAGAATTGTGCTTTTTTGTAGCACTGTTTTCTTACACTCTATTTTCTTTTCTCCCACTCTGTAACAGCCGGCGAAGTGCTTACAGTATTCTAAACAAAAAACAAATAAATGAGGATATATGAGCATTATGCATCCTCCCCCATGCTGGCCGCCGCTACGCTCTCCTATTGGTCGAGCCATTCTATCATGTCTTCACGAAGGGAGCCACTGAAAACTAGGAGGTAACCGGGGCTGCTAGAGGATCACAGCAGTTGACGCCGGTGTTAGGTCATGATGGAATTCAGACTTCCCTCCGCTGTCGGGTGGGCTCCGCGGGGCTTACATCTGAGGCGGCAGCCTTTGCAGTCACCGGCCGCTTCTCGTCTGGCCCCTGATTATAGCTGCATCCGTGCTTTATACGCCTTGTCTCGTGCTGTACGTATTTGATGAAGGGTCTAATGGAAACACAGCGCGTCCACCATATGCCATGCGGTGGTGATAAGGCGAGGGGCGACATACAAACCGGTGTGCGTCACCGCAACGAGCTTTTTGGAAGCTGGCATGAGCACGCAAAGAAATAACTTGGCGCCTGTGGTACGAACAGACATGCCCGGCTGCCATTGATCAAAATTCCTGTCGCTCTGAGCAGCACCAAATTTGAAGCTCAAAAATGACTTTCCAATATGCCCTGAAAAGTAACGACTCAGAATCGCTCTTCAGAAGAAAACTGATGAATCCGCGTGCCGGCTGCTTTGAACGTGAGAAAACAAATATTATAAATTGTCGCGGCAATGGCAACAAGATTAACTTTTAACCTTTTAACTTTTTACCTTTTAACAAAGCCGGATCCTTACGCCAAAGCAAACACCCTACCGAACGTCACCAGAACGAATGTGCCCGATTTTCCTCTCAAGAACATTCTCCTGCGGCATGGGTGAGCAGAATTGGTGAACATCAACTGTACAGCACTACTGACAGATATATTGACGCAATACATTCTGCACTACCGTGGCACAACGGCTTTTACCCTACAAACCAGCGGGTTTTGTGCAGGTCTTGAACGTGGCCCCAGAGCAGAGCGCAAGAAAAGGCGATGATACGGCTGAAAAATTTTCCCCCAAATGAAATGCAAACACACTCAATGCAATGCTGCCGGTCGTTAAAGGTGACGACTTCACGAGATATTTGCAGTTCTACGCCTTAAAGTAAAGGCAACATCTTGCACAACCTACCGCTATGAACATATTTTCCACTAGAAGAAAAGAATGCCTCATTATTAATAATCATCTTCATCACCCTGATTGCACCCACAGCAGGACGGAGGCCTCTCCCACATCCGTTTAATTAACCCGTATCTGTGCCAGCTGCGGCAAGCTTTTCCCCACAAACTTCCTAATCCCATCCGCCCACCTTACATTCGGCCGCCCCTTGCTACAGTTTCCTTCTCACGGAATTCAGCCCTTTACCCTTAAAGACCATCAATTATCTTGCTTTCTCAATATGTGTGCTGCCCAAGCTCAATCATTCTTCATAAAAGCAAAAGTGTACTTCTTGAGTGCCAAAACAGAGGTTGCGTTCGTAATGGCTGCGAATACGGTATAGGCAAAATATGCGTGAAACCCTACACTCATTGAACCTTCTTCGGGTGAGTGTGCCTATTCTCACGTTTCCCCGAGCTGGGCCGCTCTTTGTTCTTCGTAGCTATTATTGTCTATACAATGTACTTGTTCATCTTCGGGAAGTTTTAACTTCTGAAAACTGCTCCTCTCAAACCTCGATTATAAAAGGCTCTTTGGCGATGTAGCGCGTGGTTAAATGTCCAGCACTTGGGTTATAAATCTACCAAAAGTTTACTCATCTCTAGACGCTGAATATGAGCGACTTCGAGCTATTCGGCGCAGAGCAGAGAGACGAGCACGCAAGACGAATTATATAGAAGGCATCACGTTGCTAGGCGAGCACACAATCATGATCAGCGTCATTAGGACATCCTTTGGCGGTCCTTTTGCGCGAAGCTTGATCCCAAAAAGCCTCTCTCTAATATATGCAGCACTGTACACAGCCTAAGTAGTCAGCCCGCGCCACTAAATCCTTTCCAGTGCGTAGCTGTAAACGCGAATATTTCTCGTCTGGACAGAGTGGAGGCTTTCTGTTCTAAGATGATCGCGATTAAGAGTCATTTCGGTGCTAATGTCTCTCCAAACCTTTACTTCTCAGCTTACTCTACCCTCCTTGACCAACCATTCACTATGGAAGAATGCCATGCGGCTCTGAAAGCTAGCAATAAATATTCATGCCCATGACCTGATGGCGTCAGCTACACTGCCATTTCTCACTTCAGGAGTGAGGAAAAGGTTAGGCTGCTCGTAGTTTATAACCCCTCCTGGGAGACCGGCTGCCTTAAAACTTGCTGAAAGCGTGAGCGTTTCAAACCTGTCAACAAGCCTGGAAAACCATCAGCTGACTTAAACGCCTGTCGTGCTATTGCGCGTCTAAACTGCGTCCGAACACTGTCGGAGAAGATGGTACACTCCCGCCCTACCTGAAACCTGTCGAACAAAATAATTTACCCACCAACCATCTCCGGTTTCCGAAAAGGACGCAGCAGCACTGACAACCTTATGGCGCTTACCAGTTGGGTCAAGCGCAGTAAAGAAGAGCTGTCTATGACCATTGCTGTGTTTCTTGACATGAAGTGGGTCTTTGATAATGTCATACATGAGGCAATTAATCCATCCTTACAGTGAACTCGCATTGGTTGAAAAATGTATACACTGGCTGCGTGACTATCTACACGAAAGATGGATTTTCGTGTCAACAAGAGAAGGTGACATAGCTCAGCAGAAAATATCTCACGGAATACCTTAGGGGGGATTTAAGTCCCATCCTTTTCAATATCTCACTTGTTGGCTTGGAAAAATGCTTGCCACTTATAGTTGAAACAGATGACATCTCTGCAGATGCAGATGACATCTCTGTATGATGTTCCGGCAGCAACATAAGCATTTTGCATGCCCTACTACAGGGGGCAATAGGCTGCTTCTAATCAATTTTAATTAGGCGCGGTCTCTCCTTGTCGCGATACAAAAGCTCAGCAATTGCATTTTCAAGGCGCCATCTTTCGCGTTCCGTGATGAAAGTTACTGGTACCCCAAGACCATACTTCACAAGCTATAAATTCCTAGCGGTGCCATTTGACATGGGCTGTCATGGTCCACACATGTACAACAGATGAAAATCAAACTAATCTTCCCTCTTCCGCATGCTCTTCATTACGAGAAGAGGCTGCTCTAGAACTTCACTACTACAATTACAGCTACAGTCGCCTAACTCTTCAGGGTACCTCGCAAACAAATATCAAACGCCTTGACGGTATGGAAGCTAAACCCTTCAAAATCTGCCTCGACCTTCCAAAGAACATTTCCACAGTGGGTACTCTAGCAGAGCGCAGACGTCTGTCTGTATCAATACCGCTAACCCGGAAGCTGCTTCACGCCCAGGCGCGGTTTGTGGCTCGTACATCTAACAATCCACTTGTACAGTACTGCAAAGAGGGAGTTTCTGACGTTCTCCCAACAATGTAGCAGTGAGCTGTCTCAAGTTCGTCCCCACCTTGGAGATACGCTGATCGGTAAGTCAAGACGGCTGTTCCTGGCGTTAAACAAAAAAGAAGCTTAGATGCGCTTCATCTAATCTTGAACCTGGTTATAGAGCGAAAACTATGGCGTATCGGGCAATAATGCGCGGTTTGCCATCTGTACCGTTTAGTGCATTCCGCTGACAATGGATAGGCAGCGTCCGAAATGAGGGAAGACTGAAGCTTCGGAGTTTGGGAAACAAAAAAACAAGCGGGTTTAATGGCACTTTTTTACAAACTATTTACATACTGAATTGCAAAAGAGCAAAGAGTCAAAAATTCGAAGAGTTCATGACGTCGAGTGACTGGATGAGCCTTTTCGACAAGGCCCAGAGCGTCCGTTCTCACTTAGGGCGCTGGTTAAATACCCTAAGACTCCGCCCCTTCACCAGGCGGCAATTCAACACGGCTCACAGATCGGCACAGCACAGCACGGAGGCACCTGGTGCAGAGTCCACGCGTGGGAATTGGCGAGGAGGAAACGCAAGTGTGCACTTCTTTTGCACTGCGGTGCAACATTACTGCAAGCAGCACGTGTCCATCATCGAACACAGGTGTGGCGTAGGCGTGCTGCCGCCGCGGCCGCATCTGCGCCGGCTTCCTCCGATTCGTTCCGGTTCCTCTCAGACGTGGTGAACCCCTTCTTCCTTGCCGTCTGTCCATCGACGGTCGCTTCTTGCGGGGTACTGAAGGGAAGGTCGCTCGCAGCGAGCTGAGCGTGGGAAGAACTCCACAAGCGACTTCCCAGCCAGTAATCCTGGTGGGGTCATCTTGGGGTCAAACAACCTTTCGAAATTTCCGCTGCTGTTGCCGCCACCGTGATTATCGCGAGGCGCAAGCTGAATCATAACAACACGCAGACGCAACTGACAGCGACTGAAAGCACGCCGTCACGCTTTCGGCGCCGGAACAGCTTGTTCATGCGGATATACTACATATGTAAGAGAGCTGCTTCTTGCACGCCATTTGGAAGAGGCAGTGGGTTTAAGCATGCTTTTGTTCTTTACTTCAATCCTGTACACGTAACACTTAAAAGCTGCTGCCACTTTCAAATGATCTACCGAATTTGAAACAGAGGTCTCATTGCCGAAATGTCGCGAAATAATCTGCGGTAAGTCATCCAATCTTCGAAGATTGATTTCTATATTTATTATTGACTTGCCACATGTAGTGAAGTCATGTATGTCTGAGCGTGTGTGGTGGGATACGTCATTATTACACAATTTTTCTTTCAGAGCGAAGACTTTGATTATCCTCGTCGAACGGGGTGGTGTTACCAAGGTAAATGCCACACGGCCATGCACTGCGGTGGTCAGCACTAAAGCACTCAACAGGCCATGTATTTGAGGATCGTTGCATTCAGCAGCGCTTGCAAAGTGCTACTGAAGTACACACCTTGGAGGTAAGCTAATAAATCATACTTTTCGTCAACCAGACTTCTGCGAGTGTATTTAATCTACCTTATGTAAGGTGGGTAAGCCCCATTATTCTTTCAGAAATAAAACATACCTGTTGGGACCATCTGTCCCAAAAGAGTGTTCTGGAGTAGTGAGCTCCACATTGAGTGGTTGTTTGAAAATTGCCGCATATGATCACAGCATAATTTCTATCGGTTGCTTCCCCTTTTATTGTACACTCTCATGAAATAAAATAAAATAAAGAAAAATTGGAGAGGAAGCCCGCACCCAACCAGAGGTTATCGCAGGCGATCCAATTAAACATAAAAGAAAAGGGGCCAACGCCCAAAAGAAAATTTAAGAAAAACCAATTACAAAAGAGGAAAAAAAAAGTGGCACAAATGATGGGCGGGTAAAAGTGATTTTTAAAACAAGACGCCCCTGAAGGATTAAGAAGTACGAAATGAACATGAAACAGGGATGGGACCAGCGTGCCCAGATTCTTCAGACAGGCTCGCAGGCGGCCAGGAGGAGGGAAGGTGCGGGAATCTGTAAGAAGGAAGAAGAGACAGGAAAAGAAAGCGAGGCGAAAAACAAACAAAAAAAAACGAACAAACAGGAGATACTGGGCTTAAGAAAGCAGAAGGGTACATAAAAAAAGGGGAAATAGAAAAGAGGATCAAGTAAATGACAAAAAGGCATGTAATAACGCAAGGAAATAGAACGAGCGAAAAGTTAAACAATTAAACAATCAAAACATTAAACAATTAAATTAAACAATTAAAACATGAAAATATAACAGCTAGAGAAAAGAAAAAGGAATGGCAAAAACGAAAAGCAAACAAAACAAAGACTGCATGTACACGCAAAGCCAGCAAATATGAAAGTCCACATACCATCCACATGCCCGTGAGGCAGGGGCAGGGCCACGGCCCACCAATATTGGCCATATGGTGCCCCCGACCACATGAGACATGGGGAGGCACAGAAATGGCAGGGAGGTCTACGAGCCATCAGGGCGGGAATAAACACGAGAGACAGGTGAAAGAAGGGAAGAAACGCGAACAGCAACGCGAATAAACAACGGACGAAACCGAGGGGAACCTAACAAAGAGGGGAAGTCATGAGGGGAAAGAAAGTGCGGATAGCCGGGAAGCCCTGCTGCTATGTCTGCGGTGAGAGGACAGGCACGCAGGTAATGAAGAACATCCCCCACAGCTGCCCCACATGGACAAGAAGGCGAAGGAAGGAGGGCAAAACGATGGAAGTACGAGGGAAAACGGCCATGGCCAGTTAGGAGAGGGACAAGAGATCGGGGTGGAGGGAAAGAGAGCGGGAGGCGGTTAATAGAGGGGACAAACACAGCCAGGAGGGTGTCCGAATGTCCTGCGGTCCAGGTGTCTGACCAAAGCCTGAGTACGGTGGTACGCATGCGGGTGCGCACTGACAAGGGTGACATCCACGACGGCCGCAGGAGGCCACGCGCCGACGCCAGTGAGGCGGCCCAGTCAGCGAGCTCGTTGCCCCAGACACCACAATGGGCGGGGACATGATAGAGGAAGACAGGACGCTGAAGAGAAATGGCGGCAAGAGTGCGCTTTATATCGCGGACGCGTAAGTAGTTCGTAGAAAGAGAGTGAAGAGCCTGAAGGAGAGAAAGGCAATCAGAGTAGACATGCAAGGGTAAAGGAGAGGGGGCGCGCCGGGCGTAATAACAGGCCTCATGAAACGCAACAGCCTCTGCGCAGAAGGCACTAGAGGCTGTCTCTAGACGAAACCAGCCCACGTTCTGCAGCGCGCCGGAAGATGAGAATGCGACGTAAGCAGCACCCGCAGAGTGGGATGTATAAGAGCCATCCATGAATATATGAAGGCCGGGAAGGAAGGACTGAGATGGAAAGTGAGAAGGGAGAAGACGGGCGAAGGAGAATCAGGAAGCCAGAGAGGGATGGTCGCACCAGGGATCAAAGCGGGGCTTCCCCAGTGGAAGGGTTCGAACCTCTTCGCCTAGTGAGGTTTGGCAAGGTGGATGAGTAATTGGCGGGCTTGTAGTTGAAGACAGCAGAGCATATATTGCAAGCAGATGTATTAAGAGAGCAAAACTGGAAAAAGCAGAGATGAATTTACAAGAAGACAAAACTTTGCTTTACTATACTCACCGACCTAACTGGTGAGAGCCGAATTTCAGCCGCGTTACATGTTAACCATAAAGCCCCAACGCAGACTGGAATGGCGTGTTGTTCACTCACTTACGTTTTTAAACACTTAATTAGCAATGAAATCCGGGCTGTAATTTTCGCGGCCCGCCCCAAACATAAAATCTACAATCAAAAATGTCATGCGAGGTGGGAACTGCCCCGTTGGTTGGGCTCAGCCTCGAACCCAGAGTCTCGCCAATAAATTAAACCAACTCAGAAGAAATACGACGTCGTTCTCTTTCCGGTTGGGTACTCGCGTCCTGTCCCGTTCGGGGCTTTCTTCTAAATTGCCTCCCGAACACCGCCGCCCTCCTCTCCGCTCGCATTGCCAGTAAAATTATTGACAATGATGCGCCCCCACCCGTCATCAATGCGTGTCGACTCACAACAACAACAGATTAAGAGAAAGGTCCACGAAGCCGCTGCACGAAAGATGGCGGGGCGCTTGGCGAACAAGAATGAAGAACGGACTTAGTTCCCACGCATTGCCAGAGGAACGAGGTAATACATTTTTTCCGGCGTTCTAGGCATGGTCTATAATTGCTTTAACCTCCGCTCGTTACCGCCACCCTTGAAAGACGCCTTTGTTAGGCCACGCGGAAGTGCGGCCAGCTGTGGGACATCGGGTGCCTCTCCTAGGACAGCCAACGGCGTAGTCAGGTCTCGTGAGGACTGCGGTGGTGCGTCACAAGATCCTCTCATATTCCCCTGTCCTATTTGCTTTCGGACGCTCTTGTTTGCTATGGTGGAGGCGTCTTCCAAGGGACGTAGCTGAAATTAGCGGCGGCGTTACAGCCACTTTCAGAGTTTAAGGATTAGGAGCTGTCTCAGAAATGGTGTGTCGAACTGAACATGCTGGCAAGCATAGACGATAACCACCAAGGTGGCCGCTGCGCCAGCTCACACACTAACCGCGACGGATTCAACACCCCCGCAAAGTTTCTAAGCTCTTGGATCAGGTATTGTATATCGGCCCGCGCATGAACAGTCACACAGGGCCGCCCAAGAGACTGCGCAGAGTTTAGGCACGGGGCATCGATGCATGCCACTGTGAGAAGTCCCTGCAGTCAAAACAACGTGGCAGGCCAGCGTGCTGGGCACGCGCGCACGTATTCTCGAGAGTGAGGCGGTCAGATGGATGCTGCGGATTGTGCTCCACCAGCGCATGTCGTTGACGACCTAAGAAGTTATGGTTCTACACTGAGCTACACGACTTAAGCAGACGTGAAAAAGCAATGATGGGTCACGGCTTGCAGTGCTCCTTGAGCCATGGCACAGAGCTGGCGCTCAAGGCAGTGAATTGAAAATCGCTCAAGGATAGCTTGCTCTGCGGCAGACACAACAGCATTGACGACATCATTCAGCGTGCCCTGCGCTGCTCCTTCTGCTGCTGCTGCTGCTCAGTTTTACAGCGCAGGCGAAGCAGATTGACGACTGCATCTCGGATGGAGAGATTCTGCTTGGCGGCATGCCGGAGAGGTCCCTACTTCTGTTGGCTGCGACTGGACAAGATAATTTCTGGTGCTGCTAATGCTGACGTGGGGCTCGTTTGATGTTGTCGCACTCTGATAAGCTCCATGGAGGGACCACAGCTAGCTCGAAGTGGCAAGCACTGGGCCTTTATCGATTTACCACGTGCAGCTCGCTGACTGCCAGAAAATCCTGTTCGGACAGGAAGTTGCGTCAGGGTACATGGGCTGGCGTCCAACACAACCAACCCTCCGCCTATCATGCAGCCAGGCCGCGTCATTGTCAAAAATGACGGAAGGCTGATGTCCAGCGCTGCTTCCCATGCTGCTACGGCTAATTGCTACGCACATGTGCCGTGTACATTCGCTTCTTCAGAGCGAAAAAACCAACTGAAAGTTAATCAGGGTGGACGTAGACTGTAAAGCAAACAGATGATTTCACTCGGGCGAGTACAGTTTCGCGATGACGAGCCTAGTACGTGGCCTTCGTTTCGTTGTGTGCTTCTGCGAAGTGTGCACGTCAGCTTTCCAGCAGTGGCACTCTAACGTGCGAGGGCTGGCCGAAGCAATCAAGCCGCCCCGAAAATCTTAAACCCAATGCCTGAGCAGTGCGAGTCCGTGCTGTCCAGTTCAAGCCTTCAGGACCAAAGACAGCTGGTTCAGTAGGCGCAGCAAGCAGCTGAGACCGTAGAAGCCCTGATCTAAGCTTCTCTTTCAGACCAGGCGGAGAATGTTCTTTATTGAATAATATTCTTATCAGCGGCACCACCACCCCTATAACGTTTTTCGTTCGGCACCATATTTGACAAAAAAATTGCGCCTACATTCCTTAACAAATGCATGCCGTACTGCTTGCTAAGCGCATGCTTGTTAACTACGCAGCAGGTACGACTGCAGGCGATCGACTGCGCTGTGGTCGTTTTGATTTCTTCTTGTGGGGCTGTAGCTGCTGGCAAGGAATGCACGCCAAAATGTGAGAACACGCATTTCAGTTGCTTGAACGTTTTTCTATAGAAAGGTGTGTACTATAAAAATATAGCCTACTATCTCATTGTTATGCTACGGGTTTACTGTACAGAGACAGCACTTGAGTGAAGTGCATTACAACCCGGCGTTGGGTGTCGGCTTTAGACAGGCTTAATGGGGCCCACTCCTGATTGTAGGAGACATTGATATAGCCAGCCGCGCTCGGTGCCACGCGGGCGAGACAATCAAAGGAAGATTTGTGTCCAACTTCATTTCAAACATGTTCATCACCATCTTATTGATCCCCGCCATCTCCACTTAATCCACTCCACTTAAGAAGCGGAGGCGATGTCGAGCTAAACCCGGGACCCATGACTAAGGCTCAAGAGGAAAAGCTGGACCTTGTGGCTGGTTCCATCTTACGCCTTGAAGCTAGCAATGCAGTCCTTCAAGACTCTGTCAACAAAGTGCTTCAGATTCACGCAGACTTAAAAATTGACTTAGAAAAACTAACAAAGCGAGTTCACGATCTAGAGCAGAAATTTGCAACCGCACCATCTGCTGAGCTCGTGGTGAACAGTGACAAGGGTCTCGCAATTGTACAGGAAAAAACTGACGACCTTGAAAATCGCTCTAGGCGATCCAATGTTCTATTTTACGGTATAGATGATCCAGAGAAGTCGGAAACTTGGGAGGAGTCTGAACGTCTCGTAAATGACTTTTGTAAAGAAAAACTTGGGCTTACTGTTGAATCTGTTTCTAGAGCACATCGCGTGGGCCGCTTTTCTTCCGAGAAAAAGCGGCCTATCATAGCCAAATTTTTTAATGAAAGGGAAGTTGACACTTTCATGAGCCGCGGCTATAAGTTAAAAAACACTAATTTAAGCATCTCGCGCGATTACTCCGAAGCCGTTCGCGAAAAGCGACGGAAGCTTCTCCAGTTTTCAAAATCTATTAAGAAAGATGGGGATAAAGTGCGACTCGTTTTCAACAAGCTCTTCGTTAACGATGATCTTTACATGTGGAACACCAACGAAAGTCGAGCCATTCTTGTATCAGGGCGCGAGGATGGCGAATGACGTCCTCCCTCCGTTTCCGTTAACCTGAGTTCATCGACCACCTAACCTGCCAAATTACATTTTGGTAATGTTAACGAATGGCTGTTTTTGTACACCAACATTAGAAGTGTTGTAGCTAACGGTATTGCACTATCATCTTTCATCGATTCATGTCAAGCTTCTTTAGTGGTACTAACTGAGACGTGGCTGAACGACACTATTCATGATGTCAACATCTTTAGCAGTGCATGCAATTTCAAATTTTTTCGCTGCGATAGACAATTGCGAAGGGGGGGCGGTGTTCTCATCGCGATAAAGGAAGATTTCATTGCCACACCTATCGTTATCGATTCTTTCCTTGAATGTGTTTGGGTTTCTTTGAATGATGGTGCATTTCGTGTCATCATCGGCGTTTTCTACCGTCCTCCCGACATGTCTGGTGCGTTTTCAGATGAATATCATCGGGTGCTCAGTGAAATGTATGCGCGTTTTCCTAATTCCGCTGTTATTATATTTGGAGATTTTAATTTTCCAAGAATTAATTGGTCAACACTTTCCGTAGTGGACACAGATGCAGAAGCACATTCTTTTCTCAGCACTTGCCTTGATTTTTCATTAATACAACTCATTAACCAACCAACACGATCAACTAAAGCGTCTTCCAATGTACTTGACTTAGTTCTCACAAACAAACCTGATATATTTTCAGGCATAACTCATGAGGAACGCATCTCTGACCACGATGTTATCACTGGGTACATTAAATTTCGCGCTAGTAAAAAGATAACTACTAAAAAAGAAAATAAGATGTTACGGCAAAGCAAATTTTGATGCAATTAATGCAGAATTATTAATGTTTTCTGATAAATATTTGCATGATTTCTGCTCTCGCTCTATAGAGCAGAACTGGATCCTTTTTAAAACTGCCCTCAATGATCTCATCGACCAGTTCATTCCCATGTTAACAATTACCTGTGATAGCAGTTCTCCTTGGTTTACCAACCGTCTTCGGCGGCTGAACAACAAAAAGAAAAAGCTATACAGACAGGCAAAACTGAATGGTCTTGTGAGTTCACATGACAAATACAGAGCATGTGAAAAGGATTATAAGGCACTATTAAAATCTACTCGGCGCAACTTTTTTTCTCATGACTTGTCGTCCATGCTGAAAAATAATATTCGCCGTTTTTGGCGTGTGGTAAACCCAGCAATTCGACCTGACATCACTCTTACAGATTCTGTTGGTGTTCCCATCCCTGATTCAGAGTGCGCTCAACTTCTTAACGATGCGTTTGTAACTGTGTTCACAGATGAAGACATTACTTCCTTGCCTACATTAAGCGCACTAGTGGAACTAACTATGGACGAGATAGTCATCAGTGAGCCTGGTGTTTTATCTCTACTAAACAATCTCAAAACATCTTCTAGCGCTGATCATATGGGCTTCAATAATAAAATTTTAAGGAATACATCACATAGCATTTGTTCCATGTTAACCGCATTATTTTCCCAGTCGCTATCAACTGGCACCATTCCTAACGACTGGCGCATAGCTAAGATAATACCAATTTTCAAATCAGGTGATCGTGCTTCTCCGCTTAACTATCGTCCCATCTCCTTAACAAGTACAGTTTGTAAATTACTCGAGCATATTATACATACTCAGGTCATCAACTACCTTGAAGATAATAACATTATCTTCGATCATCAGCACGGTTTTCGCAAGGGCTACTCATGCGACACCCAACTTGCCGGTTTTATTAACGATATTCATGCACTGATTGACGCTGGTTTTCAAGTTGACGCAATATTTTTAGATTTTTCTAAAGCATTTGATCGCGTTCCACACCAAAGGTTGTTGCTTAAACTTTCCCAACTGAACATTCACCCTAATATTATTGCATGGATAGCAGATTTTCTCTCATCTAGAATTCAGTTCACATCAGTTAACAACTCTAACTCATGTTACGCTAATGTTACGTCTGGAGTTCCACAAGGCAGTGTACTGGGACCTTTACTTTTCCTCATCTATATTAATGACTTACCCAATTGCGTGACGTCCAGAATCAGACTATTTGCTGACGATTGTGTGCTTTATCGACGTATAACCTGTAACACTGACAGCCAGCCACTGCAGTCTGATCTTGAAGCGATAAGCACATGGTGTTCTAATTGGTTAATGCCTTTAAATCTTTCCAAAACTAAGCTCATGTCTTTCACCAACAAGCCACGTATTCCTACCGCCTACTTTCTTGATAACAATAGTGTAGAATTCACCACAAGTTACAAGTATCTTGGCATTAACCTTCAATCCGACTTATCATGGAATCATCATATTAATTTCACTCTTGCCTCCGCTAACCGTACTTTCGGACTTCTCAAACATAATTTAAAAGAGGCCGCGACACATGTAAAAAAACTAGCGTACACCACATTAATCCGTCCGAAACTCGAATACGCGTCTGCCATTTGGGATCCTCATCAGAATTATATCATCAGTAACATCGAAGCCCTGCAATACCGTGCTGCGCGATTCATCTTTTCTGATTATTCATGTTACACCAGCGTCACCTCATTGAAGACTAAAGCCGAGTTAGATAACTTAGCACTGCGCCGAAAAATTTCCCGTCTATCACTCTTCCACAAGCTTTATCACCATCCTTCCCTTCATGATGAATTCTTTCAGCCACCGCCAGTTATCTTTCCACGTCGCGATCATCCTTACAAAGTTAAACGCATTAACTGCCAGTCATTCCATTATGCCTATTCTTTTTTACCACGCACAATAACCCAATGGAGCGCTTTGCCATCAGAAATTGCCACAGAATCTGATCTAAATAAATTCCAACATCTTATGCACTCATGTTTCAACAACTAAAAAGGTATTTTTTGAGCGTTCTTTTCTTCTGCCTTGTCTTCTTTTTATTTTATAATTTTTGTTTTGTACTTCAGCGCACCTTTTCCAGTGTCGTCTTTTTCTTTTTCTAGCGGTGCTGTTATTTATGCTCAAATTTTGCTTTTATGTGCATTGTTGCGACCCTTTCTGTGAATGCCTATTTATGATTAATATTTTGTGATTTCTATTTTATTTTAGTGCAATATTTTTAACCTTATAACAATGCTTTGTACTTACTCCCCCCCCCATGTACTACCCTCAAATGAGGGCCTTTGGGGGTATTTTGAATAAATAAATAAATAAATAAATAAATCAGGCAACATTGGGAGCGGACATATGTGCCTGCATCTTAATTTAAGGCGTAACCTCAAAAAGGCCTTCTCGAAAAACGTACCAGAAAACGTGGGAAGGGAAGCCCGGTTGAAATAGAACAAAATCAGCCAGAAAGGCGCCGTAGTGCGCATTACCGGCTGTAAAAAAATAACGTGACAGACGATAGAGAATGGAAAAGGAAATGAGAGTTAGCGGAGCAAAAAAAAGAGAACTATTGTTAGACCTAGGAAATCACGCTGAACAAATCCAAACTTCCGATGATTCGCCGGCTGTGGATCGACGTCTCGTAGATTTACGGGAGGCCAAACGGAGTCTCATCAAGCGACTGTAATGACAGGATATCAAGACGAAGTTACAACCCAAAATCGGGGTTCTCGCACAGTAGTCAGAACAATAGTCCGCTACCCTAGCTCCAACGAACTCACTCAAACTCTTGTACTCCTTCAATGACAACATGCAACTGACAAAGAAGTTGGGCGGCTTTAGTGGGCCGCATTCACCCCACGAATAAATCAGTCGCACAAAAGAGTGAACCTCGCCAGAGCCTTCGACAACTTGCGAGTGGAAGAGGCGGAGCTGATCGAGTCGCAAGATAACAGGTGCGTAAAACGCATACTACATGTATGTCAATAGATAGCCTTCGTGCATAGTCCATGAGAGAGAGAGAAAGGAATTTTAATGAGGAAAAGGAATAGAGGTCAGCCAGTGGTACATAGCCCTAGCCTGCTACTCCACACTGGGGAAAGGTAAGGGGAGGAAAGGGAAAGTGCGAATGAAGGTAGATGATGGCATAACACAATGAGTTTCATGGGTGATGTCCTCTCTCTCTCTCACACACACACACACACACCCGCACACACACACGCACACGCACGCACACGCACACACACACACACACACACACACGCACACGCACGCACGCATACGCACACGCACACGCACACACACACGGGCGCACTGGCTGTCACTTGATATCCTGATCGTGGTGAGTAGGCGCACGTGAAGTTCACGTCTTGAACTCACACACCGACACATGTCATTAGCACGTATTGGAGTAAAGGCTCAATGAAACCACAAATGTAAACCGTGTAAACTATGTAAATCACATAGGTAGTGCACAAGCGGTCACAGACAAGTATCCAGGCCTGTTTCACATAAAAACTTGAGCACGGCCTTTGTCACACGCCACCAATCAGAACGTTTCGCCCGGGCGCCTAGAAGAGTTTCTTCAGAGAGAGGGCGAAAGCCCAGTTGTTCGACGGCCGCTTCCAATGTTCTCCTCTCATCAGTGTAGTTCGGGCACTCGCAAAGAAGGTATCCAATAGTCTCTGGAGTGTGGCATTGTACGCAATTTAAATTATTTTATATTCCAATCTTCTGAAGGTAGTGTTTGGTACAGGCAACAGCAAGCCGTAACCGGTGGAATAAAGTCCAATGACTTCGAATTACCCTAGACGGCAGATGAAGTCGTGAGCCGGCCGTAAGCCCACAGACGAGGTCTTGTTGATGGCTCCAATCGTTCCAGTGCAACTTCATTACGGCTTGCGTTAAATGCGCCAGCCGTCATCCAATCCGTAATCAAAAATGTCACGTATGGAAAAGCTATTTGAATGAAAGCACCATCACCGTGTGCCAGTCAAGCAGCACACGTAATCAGCCCAATATTGGAAAGGTATTGGCAAAGGCCGCGCTTACAAAGGTTCAGAATGAAGCCATTACCTGTGGTGCTTGGGTCTAACTCGAGAAAGAAATCAGCCTTCATGAGGTTTATCCGGCTCTGCTAGGCGTGAAAAGAGAAGCGTCTGTGGCCGGGGAATAACCAACCACCAAAACGCTAAGAAACCTAGACAACGCATGCCTACGACATGTCACAAACTATTTCAACAAGTCCTGTCAGGAGAGCCGCTGGCCTGTAAACTGGGAAACGGCAGAAATGTCATTTGTGGTGGCTTGGCAACCCAAAACAAGACAAAAGAATCAAAATTACAAACGGAACGCCTATCTCTATCTTTATGCACTGTGAAATTGATGAAAAAAGTAATTCACAAGAGACTCAACAAAAACCTATACGAAAACTCCCTCCTCCCGGACGCTATGATCATCTAACGACGCAACCTCTCCTCTCAGAAAGACGTCATTCAACTTACGCAAGATATCATAATTCGTACCACAGGGTATCAAACAGCAGCAACGCTTTTTTATCTATAAAGGTCCTCTTGACAGTCTCAAACGAAGAGATTCTAGAGAGCCTGAATGAAACAAGAGTGGGAACACAATATACAACTACATCAAAGAGAGAGAGAGAGACTCTTTAATGAAGAGCAGAGAATTTAGCCGGCGTTTAAAAATCGCTGGCATGCTACTCTGCGTAGGGAGGGGAATTTGGGAGATAAAGACAGAAGGAGAGCAGAGCAGAGACTTCCTACCACCTAGGCAAGTGCCATAGCGAGAGAATATAGCACAGAGCTGGACAGAACACAAGAAGACATGGACAACACGAGCGCTATTTCCTGATCTACTCTGCGCTATATTCTCTCGCTATGATCATGCACCAACAAGCCAAAAAAGCTACGCTTTAGAAAAGTTTGGCTGACGCTAGGCGATACAAAATAAGAAATCTTAGAGATACGCAGCCGCGGGATGCCGCAATGCCCCTTCTCCCCCTGTAACTTAAAAAAGAAAGCTCTGGCGCCTAGCTTCTCTGAGCTTATACGCGGCCTCTCCACAGCTTCCATCATAATTTGGACATCTGTAGGATACATGGCTACCATCGAGGACATTCTGCAGCAAGTAGGAAAGCAAGTCAAGTAATACGACACCCAATGCGGGCTGCAACGCGCCCCTGAACAGTCAGAACTCAATCACTTTGAAGGGTAGATGGAAGAATGCTAAACCATTCTTCGGCTAAAACATTAAGAGGCCCAGATGTTTAAGGAATGAACGTTCACGGGCAAAAAAAAGAACATACGCGCTATGATAGAGCAAGTAGCACGCAGATAGCAGGATGTCGGACGAGAAACTCGAGACAGGGTCGAAAGTAGTAGCAACACTAGTTGACGCCTCCATCAGAATTAGGGCCGCATGTTCAGAATCATAGGTATGCACTACAGTGCATACACTGCATGAAGAGCCACAAAGAGAAAAAACATAATTGTAGCAAAAGCTACCAAGAATGCACTAGACTTCTCTGTCATGGCTTGCACCGCTGAAAGCACGCCAATGTGAGTCTACTATATCTTAGAAGCACACATTCAGAGCCCAACCTTGACGTAGATTTCCAGTTTGCCTTAAAGAAAAACCGGTCTTCGGCCCCTCAAAGGCCTTATCATAAAGCCTCAACGTACACACTTGGAGAAGCTACACTGCCGCTGAAACCTTACAACGCATCTCAGTCCAGGCGCTGCCTAGGAATATGCACCGGTAGTTGCGCGCAAGCAGATTCGACAAAAGAAAACCCACGGGCGTAATTTGGGCCTCCCAAGAGAAACAGTATATGTCCACGCAGCCAGGCCGACTGAAGGGGCCACGACTGCGGCTTGCACTGACCGAGAGAGTTAACTCTTTAGCTTAGCTTAGCTTAATTGAACAGATATCATTTAAGCACAAGAAGCGGTGATGACGCTCACCGTTTAAACAAGAAGCTCCTACGCAAACAAGATAATCATTATAGTCTCCCAAGAAACTTGTAGAAACTACGCAAGGAGATGCCTAGGGAAACATGTTCTCTGCATCCCCAAAGCAACGCGAAATATAGACACTCTCGACGACCAAACGGAGTCCAGCGGGCTCCTATTACAGAGGGAACGAAGGAGCACACGGCTCACATAGTACGTTATTCCGTCGAGCATCCTACCTTTGAGAGACCGCTCGAATGAATCCAGTGATAGGTAGAACACCGAGGCAACTCTAGCACGACAGATTACATAGAAAAAAAATGCTTTCCACGGGACCAATCTCGCTTCAGGGAACAAGAAAAGATTTGGATACCTACAACAGAACACAGATCTAAGCCTAGTAAAACACAACTCTCTATTAGGAAGGCATAGACGCAAACTTTATATTCTACACATGAATGCCCTCCCTTTATCGCGTGTTATGGGAGTGACAAGAAAATTCAGAACTAGATAGGATAACAAACCCAATGACTCAAGATTTGGAAGCTGGATTATCCAGCTACAATCCTGAGATTCAGGTACGGCTGCTGCGTAGGACAAGACGGCAGCGGAATCCAATGGATTCCAAAACTAAGCAACCGACCATTCACTGCTTAGCAGCTCACAAACAGACATTTTCAGTCAATGCTCTATGCTCTTCACTCTTGCTTCTGCTCGTCGAGATGTGTTGTCAAAATGGGTTTGTTGAGACGCTGTTGCAAAAACCGGAAATTGTTTTAAAAAGAAAATGGCACAATGACGGCCTCATTTCTCGGTGGACACGAAAACCTCATCGTAAGTGTGGAAGGTCAGAATGCAAGAGGGAAGGCAAAAACAGTGGAGGCCGCAGGGATAATTCTGAGCACCTGGGGATCTGTAACGTGGACGAATATCCCACAGCTCACGGGTGCCTTTTGTGTTCTGCATCCACCGAAATTCTGCTTCCGCGGACGGGATACCCAGGTAGCACATTATAACTGGACCAAGGATGGATAGTTCTTGAAATACAATGCAATCGATATTGGGCTGGCATCGGCATACATCAGCATTTCCGAATTGTCCAACCTTGGCCCATATTTCTTACAAAGATCGGTCCAGTGTACAGTCATTCTGATACTGCCAGTATGGGCCTTTTCACTCATACTTTTCACTCATTGGTCCTGCAAGGATCAGTCCAATGTTCAGCCACGCTGGTACCCAAGCAGCACATGACAGTGGTCCAATGTAGGAATTGAGTTGGCAAACTACGGTCCTATGAAGGCCCCGCGTTGCCACTGTTCTCCCAGCCTTCACCCAGCCATTTTCAAAAGTTGGCAGTATTGGACCGGATCCCGTGCTTTTTGCCTGCATTGGCTCAGCCATTTTTAAAAGTTGGCAGTATTGGACCAGATACGGTCGTTTTCCCTCCCTTGGCTCAGCCATTTTTAGAAGTTGGCAGTATTGGATCAGTTTCTCGGGCGTTTTCCCTGCCTTGGCTTAGCCATTTTTAGACGTTGGCAGTATTGGAGCAGTTCTCGGGCGTTTTCCCTGCATTGGCGCAGCCATATTTCGAAGCTAGCAGTATTGGACCAGTTTCTCGAATGTTCTTCCTGCCTTGGCTCAGCCATATTTGGAAGCTGGCAGTATTGGAGCAGTTTCTCGGATGTTCTTCCTGCCTTGGCTCAGCCATATTTGGAAGCTGGCAGTAATGGACAGTTCCTCGGATGTTTTTCCTGTCTTGGCTGTGCCATTTTTAGAAGCGGGCAGTATTGGACCAGTTTCTCGAATGTTTCCCCTGCATTCACTTTTTCTTATTTCGAAGTTGGCAGTATCTCACGAGTTCTCCAATCTCTTCCAGCAATATATGCAGCTCGACTTCGTGTCGTAGGCAGCGTCGCGCTGCCTACGACATTGAGAGCAGTCTAGGAGCGGAAAAAAGGGTGGGTTAGATAAACAAGAATAAAAATTCTCGATCTCCGTTCTCAAGTCGCGAAGCTATGTTGGCAAGCTTTTTCAGAAACATGCAGAATAATGGGGCATTAGCCCTCCTGTAGCGTGAAGAAGAATTCGTTGGGCGAGAACGAAGGCTCTCTAAGATGAGCTCCGCGTTTACATAAATACCGCAGTAGCGCATCGTAATTCCTAGTGGCGGGGCTAGTAGGTGATGCATTTTCTTTTCCCGAAATTTCCTCGCTGAAGGGAGACGCAATGCTCTCATGTAAGCAAACGGCACGCGGAATTAGGGGAACGGGGGGGGGGCAGCCGGTCACAACTTGAGCATGGTCTGCTATGTTTACCTTCCGAGAGGGTATTTTGTAGGCGCCCAGGGCGAAAGAGGGGGCCCCGAAACTAGGGTGTCTCGATGCGCGGGAGGGGAGAGATGCGCGCGCACATCTAGGCGCCCTACGAGCACCTGGTTCTATTCACCCCAGTACTCGACTTGCACTTGCCGATCTGCGCCCTGCCTGAGGGATTAGTGCATTCTCCTGGCGCAATTTCCCTGTTTACATGAGTGGGATGCACGAGAAAGTTGATACGATGCGCTGCTCTCGCGTTCATGTAAACGGGGCTTATCAGCCGTCCTAGTGTTATGCGCTTTTTTTACAGTTGCACTCAATCTCCCGATAAAAAAAATCAGGCTATTTCATCAATACTGCAAAGGTCGCCGAACATACATTTGGAAAGTGGTTTCAAATCTGTTTTTCGCTCTGAGGAAATATGTGGGAAGCGCGCGGTGTCAACCCGGCTAGCTACCATGCATGCATGCATACATTCCAACACCGCTCCCATTTCGAGTTGAAGATCAATTAGCACTCGCCCTACCATCTGATCTGCCAGCGTTCCCGATTAGCTCAGTTAGACTGCGCCCTGGACAGGTGGTGGTCCCGGGTTCGGACGAATTTTCATCAGCACGGACCCTCAATCCATCGACTTCCGCTTCCAAACATGAAAGGGACGCAGTAGGCATGCGTGGGACATCGGAGGGAATTCGTCTCCGGCGGCACGGACCCAACGACCGACGGCTGCCACCTCCATGCTTGAATGACCAGATTTCTGCTGCGGTCTGTTCCTTCACACCTCGGTTTACTCACATGTCAGCTCTCCGCTCCTCGTGCCCGCCTCGCGTACACACCATTCGCACGTGCACACGTGCAACGCGGGGCTGGCACGCGCGGCGCGCCGCTGTCCGACGCACCACTGTCGACACGCCGCGTTCCGAAAACGCCTCGACGGTTTGGTGTGCACATCACACCTGGTGCAAATGAGTCGGTCGGTGGCGAAGGCGCAGGTAAGCCATAAGGCACCACCTGCATGTCGCTCTGAGTCTTCCTGTTGTATCATAAATGTGCATTTCCACTACTGTTCTCGCAGTAAATGGTGAATGGTGTGCTATACCTGGAAGCACTAATTGCATGGATAAGCAGGCAGCAGAAAAACTGAGCCACAGATATGAAGGAAACTAAAATGTGCCAATCTATACTTGCTATTAATCTTAACCTACATGCCAGTCAACATACCAGATCTGTTTATTCCCCAATCACTGCAACTGTAGAGAACTTATTGACATTTCAGAACTGAGAGCCTCTGTCCTAGAATGTAAATTTAGCACAATTTCTTACCAGACCCACTCCCACGAAACATTATTCACTGCCTCGTGAGTATGGTGCAAGAGACAAAGAACTAAGATCTAAAGCTGCTACTCCTTTGATTTAATACTGCAATCTTGGGCCCCAGTGGCTGTGGCTACGTGCTTTGCCCAACTGTTGTCCATCAGTGACTATGCAGCCATGGAATCAACCACAACAAAAATTTAAGTTGATCACTGAGAATTGAAGTGCTTTCGAGTTCTTGTAAAAATGAAATCTGATTCATTCAGCAATATGAAAAATGGAATTTTTGTGCCTTCTGTTATATGAATGTGTAAATGGGATAACAATCCTCTTGTACTGGGGACAACTTCATCCGTATTCAAGGCTTACAAAACAGAATTTGTGCCTCTTTCTTGTAAAAATTCTTCCCAGCCCTTCTTCTTTCTTTCACTCCCTTCTCCACCACTTCGCCCCACAGCATGGTTCAGACAAGAGAGTGTGAAAGAGGTAGGGGCTATCCTTTAATCACAATTATTTTTGCCGCCGCGGTGGCTCAGTGGCTATGGTGCTCGGCTGCTGGCCCGAAAGACGCGGGTTCGATCCCGGCCGCGGCGGCTGAATTTCTTTGGAGGAGAAATTCGAGGCCCGTGTACTGTGCGATGTCAGTGCACGTTAAAGAACCCCAGGTGGTCGAAATTTCCGGAGCCCTCCACTATGGCGTCTCTCATAGCCTTAGTCGCTTTGGGACGTTAAACCCCATAAACAAACCAAACCAACCAATTATTTTTACACTGTGAATGTCATGGTAGAAAAAAAAATTTCCTGCTGAGAACACCGAAACTTTCTGCCTCTCTAGTGGTAGAAGGTTGCTTCAGCTGATTAGTTCAAATTAAACACCGACACCAAATTTGACTAGTGTTCCCAGTTTAGCACTGAACTCTGCTGTAGTAAAGTCTCAGAGGTCTGTACGAAAGGGAAGTGGTCCATAAAAAAAATGGTTTTAAGGAAAGGGAATGTGGAGGAGTATCTGTCTCATATGTCTCAGTTGAAAAAGGGAAGTGATAAAGGAGGGAGTGAAAGAAGAAAGGAAGAAAGAGGTGCCATAGTGGAGGTCTCAAGAATATTATCGGGCCACCTGGGGATCTTTTAGTGTGCACTGACATCGCACAGTACACAGGCGCCTATTGCTGTGCGATGTCAGTGCAAATCCCCTTGATCCCCTTTTTCACCTTTTCGACCATATAAGAGATGTTTTGAGTACAAATAACATCACAGTGTAAAGTAGTCCATTGATACAGGCACACAATATCTCCCTTGAAAGCTTGTTCATGAAATGGCAACCACTTCACACTTCCCCGGGTGAAGATGTTATTGCTCCTTTTCATCAGCTGGTATGCATACTTGGGGCATGTAGCCCTAGTGTTACGCAATATTTGGCTGTGTGCATTAGGTACACACACTAAAGGCAATGTAATTTTCCTGAAAAGCACTACCTGAGCAAAAACAAAAAGCATACAGGAACGCGGACACAGAAAGGAACACACAGAACCAACTAGCTCAGTTTTCTACTCTTTTAGCATGCAGGAAACGTGAAAAATAGTTCAACAGAGCCTGGTAACCATCCAAGAGAAGGAAATGCTGAGCAGTTTCATGAAAAAAAAGACGCTAATCAATTCTGTTCATGTGGTAAACACAGAAGGATGTAGTTAAAGAAGGTGTTCTCATAACTAACTGCATTAAAGTGATAGAACTAAAAAGTTATACATTAACTCTGCAGCATGGTCATATCGAAAACCGTTTCCAGATATAGCTGCTCTCAAATATACTTGTACTTTTCGTTTCTGCAAAACCAACTGTACACTGCATTTCTAAGGTGTGTCCATGAGAAATATTTGCCCTGAGAAGTAGCCAGAAGGCTGAGAACATGAAGCTTTGGCTGCAAGGGCGGGAAATATTTGCTTTATTTTACATCAGAAAAGAACACACTAGTTGTAAGAATGATTTCTTTCATAGGAACTGTAAAAAGCCCTGCATAAAAAAAACAATGAGCCAATCTAGTTATCTGAATGGAAGATCTTTAAACAAGTAAAGCCAACAAGAAGAGTACGATTACAAAAGACACTTGGTGATAAGAGACATTTGAAAGTGGTTTGGTTGGTTTCCTTATGTTCGCCATGTTAACATCGAATACAAGAGACACGGTTACAAGAGACACTCAGTTACTAAGGGCAACTTTTTTAGGTCCCTAGAGTAAATCATTCACTATTAAGAACAGACATAACCCAGATAGGCTCACACAATGCGGATGACGTCATATCAACTCATATACGCTGCACTTTTCATACCCTTGCCTCAATTCTGTTCCATTCCGCAGCTGGACGCCATACATCACATAGTTGCAATTACTGTCTCGCTGCACTGAAACTGCCTCATCACAGACTGCATGTCCGCATGGAGAGATCATGTACTTCCTCAGTTGCTTCATGGTTACAGCCCCGATGATGTATTCAACGCGGATGAGAGCAGTTTCTTGTACAAAATGAATCCAAGAAAGACACTGTCGTTCGTCTGATGCATGCCACAGCGGGAAGCCACCACACTGCTGCAAAGAACCACTGGGACTTTCGAAGGTAACAGGCTTTGAACAGCCCATCTTAATGTGGTTTCAATGGCTTTTAGCCCATTCATGACAGATTTAACGTTGCCTGTCACAGTGTCCCAACAAAAGTCTGACCCCTCAAGGATCAATACATGTTCGTTGTCACTGTCATGAAAGAGAAGTCAACAGCAGTGCCAATAATAGCGAACACTTCCCATGCACTAGTCAACATGGCTGCACACCACCACACATATTGTCATGCTTCGAGCCAGCTTCACCCACTCCGACGCACAAGCATGACTTTTTCCTCTTCCTCACTTCAGCACATTTTGTGATTTCGTTGCAAAAGCGTTCATTATGGATGCACTTGAATGTAAACAATTTATGAGAGCCAAACGGATTACTTAGGCTGAGAGAACTCAATAACAGCGTCAAAAGTAACAACCATTTCCCATGCACTAGATGCCACGGCTGCACACCGTCACACTTCCTGCCATGCTTCGAGGCAGCTTCACCCACACCGACGCACTATAGTCCAAGCATGGCTCTTTCCTTTTCCTCACTTCAGCCCATTTTGTGATTTTGTGGTAAAAGCGTTTGTAACAGGGGCACTTGAACGTAAACAGTTTGTGACAGCCAAAAGGATTACTTAGGCTGTGCGAACTCAATAACAGCACCAACAGTAGCAACAATTTCCCTTGCACTAGTCGCCACGGCTTCACACCACCACACTTCCTGCCACACTCCGAGGCAGCTTCACCCACTCCGATGCACCCAAGTCCAAGCATGGCTTTTTCCTCTTCCTCACTTGAGCACAGAAAGCTACGTCTCTGTCTATGAGGAATATTTTAGTGGAAAGGCCTTATAGGCCTTAATGTCCCAATGCGACACAGGCTATGAGGAATGGCGTAGCGGAGGGCTCCGGTTAATCTCGACCGTCTGGGGTTCTTTAACATGCACTGATATTGCACAGAACACAAGGCCTCTTGCATTTTGCCTCCTTCGAAATGCGACTGCCGTGGCTGGGATGGAACGCGCCTCTGTAGTGGAAAGGTCCAGAAATTCTGACCCCCTGGGGTTTTCAAGCATGCACAGGCAATGTACACTACGCAGCTGTCCCATGGTGATTTAGTGGCTGTTGTATTCTACTATTTAAATGAGGCAGACAGTTGACTCTCAGCGAGGTTTTGAAGGAGCGAAAATTTTTCTTCCAGTTGTGCTAGGAGGTTTCAGTGCATATTGAATTGTGTCTCGTGGTCAAACTCAAAACTAACTGGTACCCTTTATAATAGCATATGGTTTAGACTGCTTCTTCGATTGACATGTCAGGGGTACCGTCCGGTTTCTGAGGGTTCAACAAAGGTGCAGAAACGGGAAAACCACATGCCCTTGCTTGTATACAAGCCTCAAGCACTGCACCTTGTCCTTCAGGTACGTCATGGGCCAGACATTAGTTCCTAGGTCAACATCACCACAACGCCAGATGTTTAAATGAGTAAATTGGCACTTTAAAAAAATCCCTACAATTCAGCAGGGCTCCAGCTTTTACGTTCTCCCCAGCCACTTCAGTGATGACACTAGGTTGGTTGTCAACTAGAAAGCAATCGCCCACTTTCACGTGCCAGTCCACTTGTCTTGTACAGGTATGTGCATGATGCCTGGCTTCAGACATTCTGCGGCTTAGCTGCGACAGAGGACTGTGAGTTGTTCGTAGCATCTTCTTGACTCTTCCGAGGTAATTCTCGAAAGGGAAGGCACTGAAGTTGTCAACAGTTCCATGCTCCAAGCACTACTCAGCCAAGTGAGCCAGAGTGTGCACATTGTAGACGAGCTGCTGTGCTCCATACAGTTTTCCAAATTCTTGGACAAAATGCCTCAGCAGGTCCCCGGCAAACTAATTGAGGGCAACATAATGCTCAGGGGAAGCGAGTACTCGGAGCGCAACATGGGGAATCAAGAAATGCTGATAAAGCTTTTTGTCAAAATTGACTTCAGCACTACAGGCCCCACATAGAGAAGGAATGTTCTGTATTCCGTTGCCTTCCACCGGTCAAGTTGCTCCGTTCCGCTTGGCTTTCTTTGAAAGGTCCTTCGAAAGGCTGCAGCTGCTGCTCGAACCTGATCATTAAGGTCATTTCGTTGAGCTCAGCTCAGTCTGGCGGTGTATCCCCGGCAGACCCAGTTTCGAAGCAGTCGCCGCATCACCCCCAGGCAGACAAGATGCATGTATTCAGTCGGAAAACATGTCACCATATCAATGTCCAGGGTTGTAAATGGCGAGACACCAGTATCATGCCGCTGGTCTTCCTGGCTGCGAAACGAAGCATCAGTGCGTTCTGGTGCATTCAGGTCTGGAAACGTGAGCCTGCTGTCTATGTACTGCCCTTTCTGGCTGCATCGTTCACAGGCGTGGTAACCTGTGTGCCCTGTTATCGCTTTTACAAAGCTTCTTGCTGGGGCGTCACATATTACTGCAGTCAAGCTCACGCTTACCAGAACCCCTTTTATGGTAAGTCCACTGCAACTCAGGTTGCGAACATCTTCGAGAAATGGGCCTAGGAAATGCTCGAGACAGGGTGGTTTTCCTGTGCCGCAGTAGGCGCTGAGCATAAATGGTTCCGACTCCTTGATGTTGGCTATGCGGCAAAGTATCGGCCAAAGAGCAGTCTGCTTCCTTTTGTGAAGTGGCAGTCCATCGATGTTCGCATGAAGTTTTACGCATTGAAGTACTGGTCCCTGCTGAAGTGCCTGTTGAATGCCTTCGGAAAGGCCAATATGCACAAAAGAGCCACTGACATCTAGGCTTGCCTTCCTCTGTGTCTGCAGAACTGTTCTGGCGTCTTTCGGAAGGTCATCATCATCATCAAAACGTTTATCATCAAAACAAAAGAACCAGGAAAAGCCCGTGAAAGGAAAAGGAAGGAAAGAGACTTTAATGGATAATGGAGAGGTGTGCCTGGTTATGGGCCTGGCATGCTACAACAGATGAGGATGAAAGAAAAGGGTGAAAAAAAGGAAAAAAAAGGTGACATCAAACATATCCAACACTCACGCACTCTCACACACACAATGAGTATCAAAGTATGACCACTAAAACGGTGTCCCTTAGATGACTATCAAAGTATGCCCACTAAACCCGTGTCCCTTAGAAAAACTAAGAAAGCTTTTGTCCCTCGCTCAGCCAAAGTCGCATCAGTCCAGGGTCCAAGGACATGCTCCAGGTGCAGGGGGTCGTCCTGACGAAGTCCTAAAGCACCTAAAAGTGCCTTGCGATGAGTATTAAAGATCTGGCAGTGGCAGATCAAATGTTGAATATCTTCGCGCACACCACATGTCGGGCACAGAGGGCTACTTGATACACCAATTTTATAAAGATAGAATTCACTAGTAAAGGCAACGTCCAGACGAATTCGGTGCTGGCAATTACAGTCACGTCTATTTAAATTCCGGGGCATGCGGAATTCACAAACGGGGTCAATGCGAAAGAGGGGTCTGTATTGACGCCGCGGATCACACCACAAAGAGCGTTGCGTCTGCTAGGCTTTAGTAGCGAGAAGTCTCACGCCATCACTACGAGAAAAGGGTATTAACCCTTAAGGGTAAAATTAACCCTTCCTTTCATTGCCTTTCATAGTAAGCATTCTGCATTGAGGCCTTCAACCTCAGGTAAAGGTAAGATAGTGTTTTGATGATGTTTAGTCTTGATTTCATGTCAAGTGGTATTTTCAGTGTAGGCTGCATAAGAGTTTGGCTTCTGATGTGTAATCTTTTGCAGGCACATACAAAAAAGCGCAAAAGAAAGCTACAAAATACCAATACAGCTCGGCTGTGGAGAGCTCAGCATTGTCAGGTAATTTTGAGAGCTCTAGATTTTTAAACACTAAAATACTAGTAAATTATTTGTGCGCTGGAGATATGTAGTGACAATTTTTTTAGGAAATGAATCTCCTGCGGCACCAGCAGTCCCGCTACCATCATGTCGTAAGTGATAAGCATGGGGGGCACAAAAAAATTTGGATGGGGCTCTTAAGCTTCAGCTTTAAAAATATAATTTGACAGCATTAATACTCCCGTCACGGATCCTTTGTCATGCACATACACATTGCTACTCGCCTAATTCTTAATCTGTTTCTCTGTGCCTCTTCAAGCTCACACATACTCATTAGTATACATTTGTAAGCTACCATATTATATGAGAGACCACCACACATAGCTAAAATTCCGGTTTAACCAAGCCTTATGAACATGTCTGCGTGGCCTAGGGTAAACCTAACTCAGGATGCAAAGGTCCTGGGAGCCTGGATTTCGATCTTACCCTCCCATCTCAAATGCGAAGTCCGACTTGGCAGTGCCTGCTAGCTTGTCCATGTCATGTCTTGTGGCTGTCACACAACGCCACTACCAGTCGGTGGATGGCCAGTTCACCTGCCAGAGGCATGCCCGTGATTTTCACTCACAATTCCAGTGCTCGATTTGCTGGCAAACGGTGCCTTTAACGCTGTCGCGTTAATATTCATGACACATTGAAAGTCCCTGGACAGCTTTGGAAAATTTGCGGCCGAAACTAGCATGAATTCTGTACATTACTGAAGGTCATGCTCTCTCGCATAGATTATGTATAGGTTCTTAACTTTTCCTATGCAAGCCTTGTATTACATGCTTTGTCCTCATGTCAATCGATTTCAGCCCCTTTTGACCACATCACCAGTGGGCAAGAGGAAGTGGTGGACAAGCCATCCGAGGAGACTATGGCTGACGGAGAGCAAATGACTCCCACTCATGATCATAAGTCTTGTCACAATCTTTTGTTGTGTATAAACAGCTGTGAACAAGAGAGCCCTTGAATCCACAAGCTCCAAAATAATTTCATTATTCATCACCACTTTCATGGAAATGCTCACTGCAAATATTTTGCAAAGGCAATGGTCTTGCTTAGTGAAAGAATTCAGTACTTCCATTATTTGTCCCCTTGTTATCCTACTGTGCTAATTACTGTAGGTCCTGCCCTGCTTATGGCATTAATTTCTTTTTGTTAGACCTGCAATTGTTCCCTATAGCCGGCATCACTGGTAAGCTACAACTTATGAGAGAATCAAAGAAAATAAAGCATACAAATTACAAGCAGAGGGCTGCAGGCACTCATTGTTTATTTTAAATTGATTTTTCTTGCATTTTGTTATTGTGTTTCTCACCAGCAAAATTCAGTTGGCGTCAGCTTAGGCATGGTCCTTATATGCTGAAACCCCACCCTTGCACCAAATGTGCCAAACTGCAGCAAAACAAAAAAGCTGCGCCATCCTGATAAAAATTGAGAATATTTTGTCACACTGCTTGAAACTCAACGTCTCGCGCCAGCATGGATTTGCATGGCATAGCAAGGTTTCGGCTTGTGTTTCATACCTCGGCATGAGGTGGCTCAATCATGCTCACGGCTACTCTCATTTACTCGCATTCATGTCCACTCATACAACCACTCAGTCACACTCGAGACGACTCGCACTCACAACTATTCACTAACGCTCATGTCCGCTCGCATTCACATTCACTCACTGTTTTTTTGCTTGCTGACAATGGAGGGGGATGAGAGATTTACTACCGCAGCCGACAACACTTGTGTCTCCCCTAGCATAACCTAGGTCGCATAGATGTTGTGGTGAGCCGCCCGGGGCTTTGTCGGTCTCTTTGGCCACCAGTTTTCAGTTTCGATTCTTCAAGGAAGTGGTGACTTATCATACATCTCCCGTGTCCTGAACCAGTGTTACGCACGTCTGCTCCCGCACTTGCTGCTAGGACGATGAGTGCCTGTTTATTGGTTTATTGGGGTTTAACGTCGCAAATCAACTCAGGCTATGAGGGACGTTGTAGTGAAGGACTCCGGAAATTCCGACCACCTAGGGTTCTTCGAAGAGTCAGTCTACTGAATTTTATCGGCCATATTTTCTTTGCGGCAACCGATACCCAGGTAGCACCGAAACATTGCGATAATGTTACATTTTTGTTACGCTCAAATGTTATTTCAATGTCCTTAATGTCCTTTTTTTCTAATGTTTTTGTAATGTTACATATAAACATTCGAATAACCTTCCCCAAACATTCATGAAACATGTAAACAACATAAATGCAACATTCTCGAAAATGGTGAAGCAGCCCCGCACAAGCATGCAGGCCTGCCAGTGGTGACGGCACTCAACTTACAACACTTTGCAAGATCCAACAACAAGAGCACACTACAGCACAGCAACTCGCATTCACTCACCTCCAAACGGATATCATGCCGCCGAGCTTATATACTCGCTACTGCGGGACGTCTAATGAGTGATAGTGGGGAATGGGTAATAACTAAAGTTTTGTGACAAAATAATGGGGCTCTTCATGTAATCTATGGCGAGTACTATCTAAGAGATGTGATTACAAGGTACTGTTAGTTGAAAAACTTCTTTACTCTAAGAACAGTGAGAAAATGTCTGGAAATCCGTGCTCGAAATATATTTGCAATGTTGTTTTATAGTTGCGACTCTAACATTATAATAAAATTTAGAAGATTACATTAAAACAACGTTTGTTTAGAATGTGAAAGTAACGTTTCCTATGTAACTTATAACGTTTTATGTTAATTTTTAATGTTAATGTAAAGTTACTATGCAACATGTAACATTACTCCAACTTGCATAACATTTTTATAACACTATTCTAATGTTCGGTGCTACCTGGGTAGCTCTTTACTCAAATTACCGTTTAGCTGGGTGTGGTGCCAAGAAGTGCGGTAGAACATTTTAAAATAGAATTTATTGATGTGGGAACACATCTGTATCAGATGGTAGTCTCATCTGGCAACCATGAAAATACCAATGTCATAGCAATTTATAAAGTGCAATTTTCAAGAGCTGAGATGATTAAAAGAAATCGGCACTGAAAGGACAATGGTTACATATGTCGCAATTATGGGAAGCGATGACAAGTGAGAGTGATGAAGTGATGACGAGAGTAGCGACGATCTTGACGATTTCCGCCGCGCGGCATAGCGTGGCGACAAACACGGCGGCACCCTTCGAAGCCGAATCCCTCGCTTTGGACTGAATTCTCGTTGTTGCTTCCTTTTTCAGTGCGTTCACTGGCCATAAATAGGGCACCGGTCTTTCACTTCGTCTCACCTCGCCTATAAGAAAACGTATGAGACAAATTTGCTTTATTTTTTAATTAGGGTGACGATTCTGCCGCTTTTAGGCTTAACAGGAGAGTCAGTTTGTTTACAGTAATGGTTCCTGTCCTGACAACCAGATGGCGTCACTATAGGCTCAGTTTATTTTTGCGTCTCTGCAAACATACGCTGAGCAAAAGTGGGAATGTGCCTGCGTTTAGGGTAGGTATAACTATAAATATTCATGTGATTTACAGAAAAAGCGAGCGGTGCACCTTCTACAGTTTACTGGAACAAAATGTATGTTTCTGTGACATTGGTGCATACCAACGGTACGTAGTATATTCACTTATGCTGATACAAAAAAAGACCACCACCTGCAGCAGCAAAATGAATGTTTGGTGTCGCCACCATGCATTTTTACGCGACTTTTAATGCCAAAATAAAATATAAATTCCTGCCTAAACTGCGAGCAGTTCCCTCGTTATTGACGTTACAGGGTGCTAAATACCAGAATATGCCATTATTTATACACTCATCTTGGTGAGTAGACTGACCCTTTAACATGCACTGACATCGCACAGTACACAGGCCTCTAGAGTTTCGCCTCCATCAAAATTTGACCGCCGCGGCTGGGACCGAACCCGCATCTTTCGGTGTCAGCAGCTGAGCGCCGTAACCACTGAGCCACCGCGGCGGGCTATGAGTGTGTGTTTAGCGTAAGCTAAGAAGCTTACACATTTTCTTGAACAATTTCTAATAATAATAATGAGTTTGCCTTCACAATGGAGTGGGTCCCAAGTACAGAGTTTCTCTTTCCTATTCTCTTGCCTAACTCTTTCCTATTCTACAGGCACAGTCCAGTACCCTTCGGCCTGTTTCTAGAAAGGTTTTATGGGGAGCTCCTTTATGCACCCTCTCACCCGTTGCCCCTACCCTAGGTCTGTTCCCTCTTCATGATATTTTTGGCTATGGTGAAAAGGAACAAAAGATTGCCATTCTGCTCTTACGGAAACCTCTGATTTGGTTGTCCAAGAACACCGGCATGCCACCTTGTGCAGCTTCACCCTTGAGCATCCTCGGCAGTTCATATTTGCTTCTCTCAGCTGTCAGCAACATTAAAATAGCTAAGTGGATACCATCATCACAAAACACCTGCAGCAATCTTTGCTGTCGAGTCCACCCACCACGCACAGCCACTTGCTACTCACATCCACTCACTCCCACTCTTGACCACCCACGGCCATTCGCCACTCACGTTTACTTGCAGACTTAAGTGTGAGACGATATAAGTTCACTCACTGCACACTGACCTCACCCAATCACATCACTGCTGACTTGAAAGTGAACTGCACGATTGGAATTAGCCCAGACAGGTACATGATTCCTAATGTTTATATCATGATAACATAGTTAAGGGTAAGAGTGTGACGTCTAATGTTTTTTTTTTCCAAAAAAGTTTTGAAAACGCCCACTTTTTAATCCATGCTTTCTCTGACCTCTGTATCGCTGGAGGCAGAGCAAATTTTTTTGAATTAGTACATTGTCATTTGTAAATACTGAGAGCACCTCAGTTTTTGTCTTGGATAAATATTTTTTTGTAATTGCAATAATTTTAGTTATGCAAGTTCAGTAAACGGAAATGTATAAAAATGGCCATTTTTTTAAACATTTCATTCTTTATTTGTCTATCTATATACACTTAAAAGATTTTACTGGGCCGCTTTTTCACCATTCACGCTGCAAGCCAATTTTTAAGTAATGACATATTTGAAATCAGCTGGACAAGACTAATGTCGCCGCAATTTCTTTAAGTTATCTTTAAGGATGAAAAACTAGCGCTCGAGACAAGGACACAACAAAGACGACAACACATGCGCTGACTTTCAACTAAATCTTTATTCAATGCACAAACAGCTTTTAAAAACTGCGAGAGCATCAAAATATTGTCCCACAAGCCCATCACACCGCAAGTCACTTTTCACATTTTGTTCAAGCCATCAAGAAAAATCATTTCCTTCTTTGATAGAGTACATACGGGATGCTTACACACTTCTAAGTTTTTTATTCGTCTTGCTTCAATAATCTCCCGTGGTAGCTGTTTCCTGCTTTTGTTAATCACCTGGCATTCATCAAACTTCGGCATGCATGCATCTGGTTTACATTCCTCACAGTGTTCTGAAAGATTGCCTTTTCCATTTTCTATATTCTTATTGTGCTTGCATAGCCTCTCGTTTAGGCATCTCCCGGTTTAGTCTATGTAAACCATACCACATGAGAGTGGCAAGAATACACGACACCTTCTGCGCAGTAAAAAAATTTCTTCTTGTGATTCTTTGTATAGCTTTGATGTTTCACAGAGTACGGATTCGTCATCTTACATAGTTTTGTCAGTTTATCAGAGGCTGAAAACACTACCTGAACGCCTACTCGTTGGCCTATCTTTTTCAGATTATGGGATATCCTGTGCATGTACGGAACTACTGCTATTTTTCTACATCTCTCAGGCAGAGTTTGACATTTGGAATTATTCTTACGAATCATCCCCTCAGCCACTGACACTAAGATGGCTTTAGGATACCCAGCCTCTTGTAAACGTTTAACCTGTTCCTGAAAACTACGGTTCATCCGGTGCCCACACGACTTTTCCAGAGCCTTTAAATGCAGTATTTAAAAGAGGCATGTTGACAATGCCTCTTTTTATCAACTTAGAGTGCTCCGAATTGTAAGCAAGCAAGGATTTGTTGGCACAAGGCGCATAGCTCCAGCAAGTGTGTTCTTGATCACACACCAGGTTAATGTCAAGGAAGTGAATTTCTTTGTTTTCAGGATATATTCACAGGTCAGCTGAAGTGGGTCGAGGCATTCTTTAAAAACTGCTGTTACATCAGATGATACTGTTTTTAGGCCACCCGAGGTACTGTCGATGAGGACAAGAAAATCATCCACATATCTAAATACTCTGGTCACTTTGGAACCAATTAGGCAACCATTGATGATTCTGTCAACACTTGCTAGGTACAAATTGCTCAAAACCGGTACTAGGCACGACCCAATACAAACCCCCTGTTTTCGCCCTGCTAGCTGATAAAAGTGGACTGCAGATAAAAAGCTAAAAAGTCCAAAAAATTCTGTACAGACACTCCTGTAGCGTTCTGGAAATCTATTACTCCTAAATCATCTGTTATCTTCGACGCACTTAAGCAAACCTGCGTGGGGTAGTGAATATTAAAGATGTTTAATATCGATTGAGAAGGCTTGAAAGCTGGTTACTTATTCAAACATTCCCTGTGTACTGTGCCGGCAGATAAGGAAGGCGGGTTTGCCGTTTTTCCAGAATCTATGTTCAGTGACAAAGCTAACGAGGCCATTTCTAAGCTCTTTAACTGTCAGGCAAACCAGTCACTGTCTAGGCTCAAAACTCAAGCAAAAAAGTTGTGTAAGAAGCTAAATCTTGATGGGTAGAGAAAGCGATAGAAAGCAGCAAGCAAAATCACCTCGAGGTCTTTTTCAGTGCGAAAACGCACAAACCGGACGTCCCTCTAAGGGTATCATTTCAGAAAATGACACTTGGCACTAGTCAATCGCCTTATTTTTACAAGAGAAACTAAACCTGTTAACAATCAAGGATCCGTACCTTATAAAAAATTCGGAAGAAGTAATAGGCTTCCTTAACGCACAACCTGACAAAGGCTTAGCCTTCTCAATCGATATTAAAGATCTTTACTATTCACTACCCCATGCAAGTTCGATGAATGCCAGGTGATTAACAAAAGCAGGAAACAGCTACCACGGGAGATTATTGAAGCCAGACGAATAAAAACCTTACAAGATAAGTGTGTAAGCATCCCGTATGTATCTCTATCAAAGAAGATGATTTTTCTTGAGGGCTCCAACAATGTGAAAAGTGACTTGAGGTGTGATGGGCTTGTGGGACGATATTATGATGCTCTCGCAGTATTTAAAAGCGGTTTATGCATTGAATGAAGATTCAGTTGAAAGTTAGTGCATGTGTTGTCGTCTTCATTGTGTCCTTGTCTCGAGCGCTACAGTTTTTCATCATGAGCAACCAACTCGCCCAAACATCCACCCTTATCTTTAAGACCCATGTTCCTATTTAAGAAGGCCTAATACAGAGCAGCATGTTGCTGCCTTGCTCATTGCTTAGTTTGGTTTCTTGAGTAAATCACAATTTCCAATGGGGAGCCTGCCCTGACTAAAAATCTTTTTTTCAGCGGTCCAGTTGAAGGCAATACGGCTGTTGCTGGAAATACGGCAGCAGCAGCGGGAGCAGCATCGCCTGGCCATGAAACACCAGGCGGAAGTCCTCGAGAGGCTGGCTAGGCTAGAAGCCGGTATTGTTTTCACACCAAAGGCTGCTTCGGCAGCCCCAGTCCCAGTGCCGGCCAGCCTGCAGCTGCCGGCTTACAGCGTCGACGAGATGGAGGCTGCAGAAGCTGCAGTGCAAGACGAGTCTGTGGCCACTACCTTGGTATTTATGTTGTTTTAATTACTAAACAATAATTAGTGACTGAAAAGATATCTATCCTTAAAAGTGTATTCTTTCAGTGCTGGATGAAGTTTAGTTGTCAGTTCAGTGTGTTCTACATGCTTAAAGTGCAGGGTCAGGGGTTCTTCAAAAGTTTTGGGTCCGTAGATGTCACATTCCCGAGCATTTCTTCCTGTGGAGTAAACCTAAATTGCCACATTGAACTACTGTTTAAAACTACTTGAAAACAAACCAAGACAGACTTCATGGCCAGGGATGATGCTTCTTATGGCATAGCAATGTTATAAAAATTTCTGGAAGCACTTGTAAGTGCGTTGACTATTTATGAAACAGATTTCATAAAATGCCTCATATGACCAAGCATATATGTCATTGTTTTGCATGAGAAACAGCAGGATTTATTGTGCAGAAATCATTGTGTTGCGAGTGAAGTGTTCCCTTAAAATCAAACTGAGGCTATGGAAATGGCAAACTTGAAAAGTGATTTTTCCAGGAATAAAGTGCTGTGTTGGTGTGACTAAAAAAGTAGGTGCATTCCATGCAATCACTATGTGATTCATGTCTAAGTTCTCATTGAAATGGCGTGTGAAAGGGATGGATCTTGAAAAGGTTACTGTGCCATTATTTTTGTGTTCTTACTCCTAACTGAAAACTTTTATGTAAGCATACTTCTTACAGTACTTAATTTTACTGCTTTATTTGCATGCGTGTGGTTAGATGTAGCAAGGAAATGTATAACTCCCATCAGGTAAGGGGTGTGCTTTTCATCCATATAGTGGAACATTCAAAATGCAAGAAGATTTTTAAGGCAAGAAGATCCTTTCTTCTCACATTCTAATGGTGTGTTCTAGTTGGCGATCTACAGATGCAGATATTTGCCACTTCCTTTCTGGCCTCGGAATTTTGGATTTGTGCAATTAAGCTCGCTGCACAGATCCAAAGATTTCACCTTGTTTGACAGGAGCGAAAACGTGAATTCATGGAGTTGCTTCATATTGCCGATTGGAACACGCTACAAGGTTCTCTTATTTCCAAGGCTGTCACGAGTGCTCCACTGGGTAGATCAGTGGCAGGCAGAGCCAAACTATTTTGTGGCCATGGCAAGAATGGCTTCCTCTTTGTACAGTGTAGTGGCAATGATCAGACTGAGCACGTGCATGAAAGAAGAACAATTTAGAAAAACTGGAAGCATGGATGGCAAGCTTATTGGCTATCCCATCAAGCAGTTTTGGGTGATGTGAGAATTTTTTTCTGGAATCTAGAACAAAGCGATAGATAGAGCGAATGGTGCAGCAAAATACAGTTGGCAAAATGGCACGGCTTTTTGTTGCTGCTACTTATTCCTTCGCTTGGAATCTTCCACTTACAGTGTAGGACTTTAGTACATTAATATCGAAAAACCTACATAAACAAATCAGTCAACTATTTGGGAAGCACCCCATTCAGTCACTTACACAAGCATGTGTGCCATTTATAGCTGTGCCTGATGACGTTGGTTGCAACTGGCCACTGGGTGGTGCAGTGTTGAGAAAACAGCTGGGCCACCAAAGTTCCAGTGACGGTGACTGGCATGGATGAGTAAAATAAGTTGATCAAATCAGTTATTTGTTTAGAAAGTCTTTCTACAGAGGGGCTCTTGCCAACCTAACTGTACGTATATTTGCTTTGCTTTGTCCCAGATTTTCAGTATAATTACTAGCAAGGTTAGGCTGCATTAGGCATGACTAATAAATTTGCATCCGTTCATCTGAGCTCATAAGTAACCACACTAACACTTTCTTATAACATGCTTTCAGTGTTATTAAGTCGTCATTAAGGCTCTTTTATGTCAAATAACAATTGCTTGAATGTGAATTTTCTTTCAGCGGAATCAGCTGATGCGCCTGGGCGGGAAATCATTGAAAGAAGTTGGCGGGAGTATCATGACGGCGATAATGAGCGTAGAGGTCCAGAGGCTGTACAGCCTCCACGGACGGAAGGGCAAAAAAGCGTTTGCAAACTTAAAGCTTTGCAAAGTGGTAACAGGTATGTTTCTTATATTACTTTTGCCATTTAATTTTAAACGTTGAAAAGTGCGGATGAAGCGGCAGTGTGGGCACATGAGCGGGTTAAAATAAATACTGGGCCTTTTTCAAGCAGTAGACATATATAGCTAGGCCGATGGTGAAAGGCTTCTTTTAGACGCAACAGGTTGTGCTACAGATTATTTCCCTACTTTAACAGTTTCACTGCTGCCTTTGTAAATGGGTAGAATAATCCTTTGTGCACCATAAGGTTTTTTTATCCACCTGCGTCAAAGACAGTTTATTGCGCCTTAACGATTGTACCAATTTATGTGGCACAGGGAACATTGTGTTTAGTGAAAGCTTTGTCAGTGTTTCCGTTACCTACAAATGCTTATTTTGTGGTTTGGTGACAAAGATGGACGGGGGCAGGCTACAGTAAAACTCTGGGTGCGATACAAGAGGTGTGACCTTAGGGACAATGGATTCTTGAAACAACACCTCTCACTTTGATGAACGTCCATGGTACATGCATGTTTTGCAAAGCAGTGCACGCAGTTGCACTTTGTCACTGACAGGTTACTTTTGCAGGGGCTAAACAATGGTGCCAGTTATGCTCCCCACATGATATAACTGCACATTTTTCTTCAGTCTACACAGTGGGCTCACAACAAAGTGAATAAGAGGCGATTGGCTTGGCTGAGGGGAGTCTCAAGGCTGCCACCTCTTGCCACAGCTAAAATTTACTTCCAGCAGCAGAATTGTGTGGCCATTCACATGAATGACATGACCACGTTTTTCTGTGAACTCTGCTGCTCATATAGTCTACACCATGCATTTTCCCAATTGTGTATGCATTCTTTATAAAGCATTATCTAGCTGCAGATGTAATTGCACAGATAGACAGGCCAAGAATTTTGAACTCAGTTGAGGTGCTAATTATGTGGTCCAAATAATAATCTTTCTTGCTGTAACCTATTCTAACCAGCAGTTTTCTTGCAAGTTGCTCCACATTTATGGTAATATTTTGATGCAACAGATTTATAGAAGTGCTCTGTGTGAATATGAGTGATATTTAAAAAGCTCTGCATGGGCCCTAGCTGTAATTCACAAATTCTTAAAAAGTGCTTCTGGTGACCACTGGTGACACCTCACCACGCTTTTTGTACCCCCTTCCAGTTGACGTCAGCTGGGATTTCTGGGTGCACCCTCACTGGGTGCGCTCAAGAAACACAGGCTGGGTGAGGTGGTACATGTCACAACCTGTTTTCTTTAGCTTTTCTTGCCCAATGGGGTGCTCTGAGTTGAGGGGACAGGATCATCTTTTTTGATCGCCAATATCTTCGGTGTTAATGAAGCTAGCCTAAAAATTCTTGCTTTGCAGAGTGAACTGATGGAATAGCAATTGTGTGCATTTTCTAGCTTTAGTAAATAGTTTTTCATGTTCTCTTTAACATGCCTTCACAGTTTTATTTTCATTGTTTGGAAAGCTTATTGGAGCTGAAAATGCCCTTCGAACCTGCGGTGTGTAATAGAAGCTGCAGTCACTTGCCTTCTATTTATAGGCATCTATGATGCCACTTAGCAGGTGCAAGGTGGTCAATCGCAACGAGACGTCAGTGTCAATGGATTGTGGCCCCTCTAGTGATTCTTTACTTCGTTGTTTAGTTGTGTCCAGGTTTTTTATGTTGCCTTGATTATGAGGCATGTAATAGTATATCTGTTTACTACATTTTTTACCTGATGTCCTGGCTCAGGTGCTCAGCTACTGATTCCAAGTGAGGGATCAAACACCATCCATAGTAGCTGCATTGCTCTGGAGGCTAAATGCAAAGAAGCACGTGGGCTAAGTGATGTCGGTGCATCTTAAATTAAGAACTCCAGGTGGCCAAAATTAATCTGAAGCCCTTCAGTACAGCATTTTTCATTAGCCATTTCCTGGAATTTATTTTCTATATTTTTCTAAAATGATGGACGTGATTTGTGTGTGCCTGGAAATAATGTTTATTTTCTTTGTTCACTTTTCCTGTGCAGACGCCATTTGCGAAAAAATGAACATTGATGCATCGGAGGCACAGGGGTTTATTCGCAGGTGGCTGCCCGGTTCATGTGACAGGGGGGGTGGAAGGAAGAGGCGCTTTGCCGAAGCCTTCTCCCCCTTCCAACTAAGCACGCCACCTTCGAGTGCGGGGACAGCCCCCTGCACTGTGGCTGCATGTGTGCTTCCAAATCCCCTGGCCTCTTCAGCACCCCGAGGGCCCTCCCTCCCTACAGCCCCTGCCCCCTCTTACCCCACAGCCCCTGCCACTATCCCACAGCCCCTGCCGCCACCCATCCGCACAGCACCTGCCACCACACTTCCCGGTAACGATTAATTCCATTTGGACTTTTTTCATAGAATAAATGTTATTTTCATGAATACTTTGGTTGTCTCATTTTATGAATATTTGCATGGTTGTTTACGAGTGAACATTTGCATTAATGTTGGCCACTGAAGATGAAAATTATAATAGGCTTTACTGGCGAGTAGTAAATAGAAAAGGGCAGTGGCATGCCAATCTTTAAGCCATTGATGTGACAGGTTGTGTGCGCTGTCATGAATGGAAAAGCCTGTGCTTAGTCTGCATTGAGAGTGCCAAATGGCTGAACGTATCAATCTTGGCATCAACAGTGATATGAATGAATGGTATGATATGAATGGTACTGATATGAATGGAGTATATGAATGGAGTAGCCTGTTTTCAGTACATATTGGTAGGGCCAGAATGGCTATCCATAGGACTAATATTGGCATCAACAATGGGACATCAATGGAATAGCTGATATTCAGTACGTATTGGTAGTACCAGCATGGCTGAACATTGGACCAATACTCGCAGGACCAATGAAGTATGAGTGGATAGGCCAGTGATATGCCCATACTGGCAGTGCCAGAATGGCTGAACAATGGGACAATCTTGGTATGAAGTATGGGCCAAGGTTGGAAAATGTAGTAATGTGCTCCTATGCCAATGCCAGCCCAATATTGATGCGAATGTATTCCAACAATGAGCCATTGTTGGTACAATGCTGGCGTGCTGCCCGGGTCAAAGCAATAAACGGGTCTTTTTTTCTGGAATTCTTTCGCACCCTCATTTATGAATATTTGCCAGGTAGAATGGTATGTATGTACATCCATCCACAGTGCCGGTCATTGGCGAGTGGGTTAATTGCATGTGCCAGAGTTTGAAAGCTGGATGCCATCTTTCGAAAGCTGGAAACCATTATTCGAAAGCTGGATGCCATTATTCGAAAGCTGGACCATTATTCGAAAGCTGGCTACCAATGTTTGAAAGTTGGATGCCAGTATGAGACCTTTGCTGGCCCATGCTGCAGAACGAACATCGGGACTGCGTTGGCCGCTTGATCGGCCGAGCGTTGGCCCAAAACTGGCATGAAAGTAGGGCCAATGTGTAAAGTGGTAGCGCTCGGCCCAAATGCCAGTGCAGGACCGATGTTCGTGCCAAGTTTTGCCAACACTTGCCCGAAGTTCGGCCAATGTTGTTGTGCTGCCTGGGTATACACCACTTACAGAAACACACCCTAACCCCTTCTCTCCAACAGGAGGTCGAACGAGCGGTCTCCGCATTGCAGCCTTCCACCGTTTTCCTCCGCTGGGTACTTCGGCATTAAGGGATCGACGGCAAATAGCTGGCCCATCAGCTAGCCTGCGACACACTTTTCCGGGCACCGTTGATCCCCTGGTCCAAGCAGTCGGAGGACGGTGGAATACTCGCCCTTCGCCGCACCATAAAAGAGGTCTACCTCGAGCTCCGCCTCGACAAACGCCTTTACCCTCCCGCTCATTCATCATTCACGGTGTCAGAGGCTGCATTCATCTGCTGCATTCATCTGGATGTGCCAAAGAAAGCGATTATTCGGCACATCCGGATTAATGCAGCAATCATCCTGTCCCGCCTCTTTCTCGCCCACTATCAATCGGACACTTCCTGTCCCAACTGCCCTGTTTCTATGCGGACCTGGCCAATTACCTCCTGTATTGCCTGGCTGCTCAGCAGCCGGGTTCCTTGCCCCCACCTTCTCTATACATCACCACCTGGCTCGACTGACTTTGCGCTGAAGGGGAAGAACAGCGACTTCTGGTCGCCCAGGCGGTCGACATGCTCGGCCTGTAAATTACGGTCGAATAAAGGTCTTCTACTACTACCGCTGCAGCCTTTTATGAAAAAGCCTTTAGATCGAACCAGACTTCATCAAAATACAAGAAAGCCACGAGCACAATACCCTTAAGATAGCAGCTGCACAAAGAATTCACTATTAGTTGTACCGCAGAGCATAGAGCTCTAGAGAAGTGTTCTTTGATCTTTATAATGTAGTTCCGGATAAGCATCGATTAAAGAGAAATGTATTACGGGAAATGCTTTAGTACCACAGGATTCGGTGAAGGCATACTGAGACATGATGTTTTGCCTTTAAGGTAAGGCCATGAAGACTAAGCGGAACGGATATCGCGACGGTGTAGAATAAAAGTATAAGTCGAAGGCAACACCCACAAGTCCAGTTTTCAGGTTTTATTTTCGAGAGACAACACTACTAAAGTAAGCTCCGACTTCAGATGCTACGGATAGAGCAAGCACGGTGAGGCAAATTAAAAGCTGCTATCGAAGGCATGTTTTGTTATGTTTTTATATGAACGTAAGTATTAAGAGTGCTTGCAAGATACCACAGTACTTGAAAAAGCATTCCTGTTGGCGATTCCAAATTTAGGACAGCTGCTTTATTTATTTGAAGAACAAGCACTATCATGCTAACGACACCCGCTAACTGCCACTCTGTGCTCGCGGCAGCACCACGGCTCCATCTCCAGCTAATGGGAGACTTGCGCCAATATCCGCCGTAGTAAGGGAAACGGAATCTGCGCACCGAATAGCTGTGACGAAGACACTTTGGTTTCCTGCGGGAAATATTCAATCAACCAAGACGTGCTCCGCATGCGTTCCAGTGGTACTGCATCTTTCAAAAAGCACAGTTTTTTCCCGTATCATTTTACTTACAGACGTTACAATGTTACGTTCCATCAAGAATAATGGCGATAAAAGGAGCACAGACTGCCCTTAAACGCCGAAGACCAGCTCCGGTTCCCGAGATAACTACTTGCGACACCAGCGACGTTGCTGTTAAATATAATAGATATTTATATTTTCCCTTTAGCCCTGCAAGAGGAAGGAGGTAAGAGTTAACGGAAGCCATAAACGCTATGCCAGAGAATTGAAGTGACCTCGAGTCATCCCACAAATCAGCAGCGACTTGACGCGCTGCATATGTTTTTGAAAAACAGGAAGACCGCAGCAGTGCAACATACATGAGCACGAGTAAGCAAAAATGCATTGTTTTTATGCCGCTCCACTACTTTTCTTTTATTGAATAGATGCCGAATAATGTGTTACTGAAGAAAGAGTGGCTTTTTTTTTGCTATTAAATGTTTCGCATCAAGTATAACATTAAGCTTTCACGACGGCAGTCAATATCTCCGCAGATTTGATTTCCCCCTCGGCAGGCATGCATTCTGTTCGCTATTAACGTTCCTGCTATCATCGAAATCGTGACCAGCACAAAAAAGAGGAAGACAGCAGATAAGAAGGAGGAAGCCCAACACGAACGCTTGTTTTGTGTTATCGCCTTCTTCTCGGCCTCTTTGTTTTTTTTTTTAGCTTTAGAGCCATGAATACGTACCATTTAGCCCAGCTTCTCACGTTACGCATTGCTTTTAAATGCCAGCTTTAACTACTCGACTCAAGCAATGCACATATCTTTAAAGAAATGATATTGCAACGCATCGGAAGAATGAACTATTTCATACAATATTTCGATAACTTTATGTCACAATACTTTACTGTTGCCTCATATTTACAATTGGAGTGCGATAATTCTGAACGGGAGGTGCAAAAAGAACCGGATACTATGACACCGTTTGCACTATGAATGAACCCTCTCTAAATGCAACAAAAGGGGTTGACTCCGCTTGCAATGAGAGCCACGGTGTGATGAATTATGTGTTAAACTAGAGGATGCAGAGGACAGCAAAAACAGGAACAAAAAGCTGAAGCGTAGTGCCATGTGGTTTTTACATTGCAATACGTGTCTCCTTTTTACTTAACCTGTAAACGTTCGAGCTTTACGTACAGATAGATAACAACATAAGTTTGATTTCGCGATTTAGCAATACTTATTTATTTGTTCACATACTCATGGACCCTGACTGGATTATTATGTGAGGGAGGATACATAACTGGGCTGCGAAACAGAAGCAAGTAGAAGATGGTTCTTTTAACGTCATTACGCGAGAGCAGGCAACCAACCAGAAAATAGAACTAAATTGACACACTGCACAAAACACTTAAGAAGAAAAGGCTGCATATTTTTGTTTTGTTTTTTTGAAAATAGCAAAATCTTAGATGCGAACAATATTGTGAGGAAGCCTCTTCCAATAACTGATTGCATTGGTTAGGGCTGATAAGTCGAATGCGGTGGTCCATTCCGAAGTGCGTATAAAACGGAGGTTATTAATGAATCGGTGAGATCTGCGTACCGGTTTTCTAAGAGGTAGTGTGAAGGAGTGATGGCTGTACACAATTTCATGGAAGAGGCTGATAAGTGAAATTATTCTGCGAGATTCTAAAGATGGAAGCGATAATGACGCCTTATCGTTAGTTATGCGGGAATGTCGGCAATAGTTTCGGGCAATAATGCGAGCGGCGCGACTGTGTACACGCTCTATGAAATGAAGTTGGGTTGGTGGGGTGACGAAATCGAAGATGCGTATTTAGGTTGTGGGCGGACAAATATTTAATATGCGAGCTGCCGTGTGGTAGAATGTGTACCTCTGAGGTTACGTTCTAAATAACCCAATGTACCGTTAGCTTTGGCAGTATTTTTTTCTATGCGGTTTTCCATTAGATATTAGGTAAAAAGTGGACGCCAAGGTACTTGTATGACGACACAAGGGGGACTGGACTCTGGTTAAGCGAGTAAGTGAAAAGGTAATTAGACCGTTTACAGCTAAATGTCATTAACTGGCATTTATCATTGTTGAGGGACAGTTTCCATTTTGCGCACCATTTATTATTGCGGTGTAGATCTTCTTGAAGAGCGATGTGGTCATTAACACAGCGGATTTAGCGATACATAACGCAATCTTCAGCAAACACTCTGTGTGTTGAGGTAATGCCTAACTTCAGCTCATTGATGGAAATGAGAAACAGTAACGTGCCTATTACACGATTTTGCGGTACGCCTGATGTTACATCAATTAAAGGGGATGAATGGTTATCAGTAGATGTGTTTTGTTTGCGAAATTATAAAAATATTCTTGTCCAAAAAATTGTTAATGAATCGAGACGCAAGGATGAGAGTTCCGCTATTCAACGACAGTGTGGAACGCGGTCGAAGGCTTTAGCACAGTCGAGGAATATACAGTCGATTTGAAGATTAGGGTCCATACCTTGAAGCAGCTCATTAGTAAACGCAAGTAGTTTGTCTCACATGGTAACCGTTTTCTCAACCCGTGTTGCTTTGAAAAGAAGAAACCGTTGCCTTCTAAATGTAGTGCCGTGTTAGATGCAATGATGTGTTCGAGAAGTTTGCAAGATATACATACCAGCGACATTAGTCGATAGCTAGGAACAACAGTTCGGTCACCGGATATGAAAATTGGGATAACTTTTCCAATGTTCTACCCGTATAGTATCTGTACTGTTGAAAGTGATTGCCGAATTATAGGAGTTAGTATGACACTGGAATGAGTCTTGGTAATGTAGTGTTTGTTTCACGATAGGCAAACGGCGAACTAAAAGGCCACGTGCCTGTATATGGGCACCGTCCCCTCACCTGTCTGTATCTCGATATAAGCACATGCGTGCTGGTTTCCTTCTAGCGTACAGGAATACACCACACGCAACCACCCAGCAATCTTCGGCTTCGCTTTTGATCGGGTGACCTCTCAGAACTCGACTCGATTTACTTAAGCCTAGTACGCGTTCAGTGGTCGAGCAAAAGCAGTTACGACAAACTCGCAGTCGAAGAGAACTTCAGAGAAGCTTTGTCGTTGGGGACAAAGTGTTTGTGAGGAACTGTAGAGAAGGTCGAAAATGGTTAAAGGCAACGGTGACGTCACGCTCAGGGCCAGTGTCTTATGTGCTACAAGTGACAACACCACGTGGGGTCATGGAATGGAAAAGGCATCAAGACCACATACCCACATGGCAGGAAGACCCGGAGGCAACGTCCGCCGACCACGGTTGTGGCGCCATGGCGAGGACTCCTGGCAGCCGTGGCAACCATCTGGATAATCGACGGGTATTGATGAACAGAGTGCCATGCAGCCACAGAAACAACCAGCGGGCACAGCTGAGGAAGATCCAGGGGCGATTGCCGCAGGAGGAGGAGTATCGACGGAAGCCCTCCGTTCCGAAGACATCGATCACGACTCGGGGTCTTCTCCTGGCGACAGGGGCCATGAAGCCTCAACAAGACGTCGGTATCCGACAAGGGAAAGATGTCCCCGGGATCGGTACACACCAGGGCCGTGATTTTGCCAACCAACATTTGGAACTAGAGTTTGAACCGTTAACTTGTTTCGGTTATTTCTGTATAACAACTAACCGTTTCTAATAAATGTCAACCATGTGTAATGAGAGCATGCATCGTGTAGGGAAGAGGAAATGTAGTGTTTGTATCACGATAAGCAAACAGCGAACTCCCTGCCACGTGCCGATATTTGGGCACCGCCCCCGCGCCTGTCTCTATCTCGATATAAGCACATGCGTGTTGGCTTGCACGGACAGTCGTTCTACCAGCGGGACGCGCGGTCTGACGGCCGGCTGACAATAAACCCGAGTTCTTGTTACACCTCGGTTACAGTGTCTCCCAAGACACAACACGCATCGTCTCCGCGGCCGGTGTGAACGCGCTTTAACACGCTATTGTCCAATTTAAGTCAATCGCTTAAACACGACGGCGCGGTGGTATTACCAAAAATTATGTAGTAAAACAGAATTACTCTTGAAATGGATCTATCGCACGACCATCCCTAGACATAAATCTGTCGCGCGACAGAGGCCACGAGAGGCTGTTGCGTCGTGTTACAGACAGCACGCCAGGCACTGTTGACGCGTGAAGATAGGCGTTTTGAAGTCTCTCGCGGGACTAATCCCACGACAGGCAACTCTGTCGGTGCGCGCAGTCTTTGTCGCGCGACACGACTATTTCTGTCGCACAACAATACCTGCGACAGAATGCTGTCGCGCGATAAATCTTGCGACGGGCGCGTCCTTCGCACGACAAAACACAGGAAAGGTATCTGTCGCGCGACAGGACCCACTGCAAACACCTTTGTTGCGCGGAAGAACCCACGAAACGAACCTCTCGCACGACACAATACACGACAAAAAAGCCTGTCTCGCGACACAAAAGATCGTGGCGCGAGGGATGCGCGACACAAAATTCTGTCGTGAGTTTTGATCGGGCTGGGTTACCCAAGCCATGGGTAACCGAACATCTATACAAAAGAATGAAAGAAAGGAATAAAATCTTTAATGCTAGAAAGAATAGTGATCCCGCTTTGCTTGTGGAGTACAAAAAGATCAGGAATAGACTGTAATCTGAACTCGGACCTTAAAAAGCAAAATCTGAATTTTATGAGAACAAGTTTGTCCAGACCAACGCAAAAGAGAAAAAACATGGTACTTGATTAACTGCCTTATGAGCAGAAAGCAGGATTGTGATGCTGTGCAAGAAATAACAAATGACAACAAGCATAGGAATGGGCAGGAACTGGCCGATAAAATGAATGTTCACTTCGGGCAAAATATGTGCACCGAAAACTGCCCGCAAGGAAAACTGCCCGCAAGGACATACCCTGCTGGAATCTATTATGCTTTTGCCATCAACTTCTGCTGAAACTGAGACAGAAATTGGGTAACTAAATATCGTGAAACAGGTGGAAAGGATGAAATAAAAGAATTGCAACTGAAATACATGGCACCTATTGTTAGCCTAATACTAGCGCATATTAATAATGCGATGCTTCAGGCTGGAGATTATCCTGAAGAACGAAATGTTGCCAAAGTCACACCCGTGTATGTAGGTGCGGGTGTATTACACATCAATACCTATCGGTCGATTTCTATCCTTCCAGCGTTTTCGAAGATATTTGAAAGAGCTATAAGTGATCGGCTCGTGTCCTTTTTAAGGCGGAAGCCTTTAATACCTCATTGTTGTAAGCAGGAGTTGTCGACAGAAATTTCACGCTTTTCAATTGGTCGAAACAGTCATGACGTCACAGTGCGCGAATTTCAAACGGGGCCAGCTGTACTTTGGCTACTAACCATGCAACCAATTAAAGGGATCGTATAGTGATGCTCCAAGTAATTTTGACTGAGTTTAGTTAATTGCTTACCTAACCAGTTAGTCTAATTAACCTTTCTAGTCAGACCAGATAAATAAATAAAACCGAGTAAGAAATTGGCCGAGCTTGGGAATCGAACCCCGGTCTCCAGAGTGCGAGTCGAGCACGCTACCACTCCGCCATGCCAGCTCGATGGTTTGGAATAAACAAAGGTGCGTCTAGTGAATACGGTGTCTTCGTTCACTCCCTTCTTCCTCCTTTCCCGTTACGGCGAGGTTTAGGTGTCCACCGAAATATGAGAGACAGATACATTTCCTTTCCCCAAAAACCAAATTACCAACGAGCAAGGCGTATTTGTCCGCGTTTCAGATTGGTCCAAATTGTCGTGACGTCACCGCGCGCGAATTTTGACGGCTGTCCACCGAAATATGTGAGACAGTTACGGCGCAACTTCCTTTCCTCAAATACAATTTTCGACTAGTGTCTACTGAGATATGTGAGACAGTTATTGCGTAATTTCCTTTCCTCAAATACAATTTTCATTTTCTTCATTACGGCCCCTCTTTCTTCTTTCACTTTCACTACCTGCCTTCCTGTACGGTGCGGCTCAGGTGTCCACCGAGATGACAGAGAATTACAGCCCCATTTCCTTTCCTCAAAAAGCGTTGCGTTCAAAGGGCAACGCATCGCGCCGAACGGGTGGTGGCGTTCTTTGGAATCTGTGGCAGCGCTACAACACGCTGTCGCGTTCCACTCCTAGAGGCGAAGCTTAAGCGTCATTAATTGGCAGTTAATTAATGAACCAAAAAAATGTGCAGTGAACAATTGCATAGAAGAATGCAGCTCTCAGGCGTTCGCCTTTCACCACTTTAGCCGCTAAAGTTACTCGTAATTTTTTTTGAGGAGCTTTGAATTATTACACCTGCCCAGTACGGGTTCCAAAAGAAAATATCAACGGAAATGGCTGTGATTCATAGTAAATAAAATATTGTAGAAATTATTGAACATAATCTTTTCACCCTACTTTTATTTTCAGGCGTAGAAAAGCGTTCGACACTGTACACCACAATATTTCGATACAAAACTTTAATTGCACGGCGTACGAGGAAGAGCACTCAATTTAATTTGAAGTTGTGTATGTGGTCGTTACGACCATGTTGACATTAATAGCATATCCTCCAGTAAAATGTAAATTCTATACGGTGTACCGCAGGTATCGATTTTAGGGCCATTTTTATTCCTATTATACATAATTTATACCACCTCCATGCTGGCTTTACTGACGTAGCTTTATATTCCGCGACACCTATCTCTTCTTCACTCGAGCAAACAAAGCAAGCTTGGAAAAAGCCGCTAATGAATACTTACTTAAATTATCAGGATGGCTTCTAAAAAAGAACTTTAGTCTAAATACATTTAAAGAGAGTGCACAATATTGAAGCCCATAAATAGGCTCGACTATACAACCATAAACATAGCGTGTAATGAAATTCTCCTAGAATAGGTCAAAGAACGAAATTTTAGGGCGTATGGTTCAGCGAAGAGCTTTAATAGACTACGTATATTAATAAATTAAAAGATGAATTCGCGTTAATAACTAGGCGCATCTGGAAAATCAGGAGTCTTATGCCTAACTCTTTAAATCAGGTATTATAATATTATCTTTTTTTGCTCTAGGTTGAGTCATGGTACAGTCTGGTTGAGACAGTCTAAATGTCATGGTAGCAGTCCACCTTGGGTTCAGAATGGTACTAGTGGGTGGCCAACTGCAGGCTACGTTGCAGCAGATCGCACATTTATTACAAATAGCTAGGCAGCCAAAAAGGCTAGGGTTCTGTGTGTTAACGTCTTTCACAGGCTGATGAAAATAAAGTATTCAGAACTTTTCTTTGTAATCACCCTTTCAAGCTGCAACGATCGGCAACTGCTCTCAGGTTTAAGGCAGCTCTTCCCTGAAGAATTTTAGCCGACCTATATGCCTTCATTTCAATAACTTTATCGGATTTGTCGTGCGCACCAGTCAAAAAGGAAAGGAAATATGAGCTCCAGGTTGTGGCTAACACCGTATGCTGAAGGAATGCACCACGCAGCTGCCTTGGCTTATGCGGCTTTTACGTCCCGAGCGACTGAGGCTATGAGGAACGCCACAGTGAATGGCTCCAGAAAATTCGACCATCTGGAGTTCTTTAACGTGCACTGGCATTGCAAACTACTCGGGCCTCTAGAATTTCGCCTCTATCGAAATTCGACCACCACAGCCGGGAACGAACGGCGTCTTTCTGTTCAGGAGATGAGCGCCATAGCCATTCCGGCTCGTCTACAGAGCCGCAGTACCCGGCATGAACCCGTACTCGGCGGCCGCGTTTCGATGGAGGCGTAACGCAAAAGGCGTCCGTGTGCTGTGCGATGTCGGTGCACGTTAAACATCGTTTACGGCGTAGATGTCGAAAGCCGCAGACAAAATGAGCAGCTTAGAGCACAGATCGGGCAACTGCTCGCCAAAATTCAAAATTTGAAAGAAAAGCTAGCTGCCGCGACGGCTATCCCGAGTCCCGACGCCATGGAGAGTGAGCCCGAACTGCCGCCCGCGTTCGCGTCGGCAATGGCCGCGATGGAGGCGCGCCTCACCACCCAGCTTCAGAAAATGGTAGAAACGGCTATGAACTGCATGGAGTCCAAATGCTCGTCATCGGTCCCTGCAGCCATAAGCCGCTGCATGAAATCGAAAACCACCCGAATCAGTCGGCAGTTCGAGGGGATCCGAGCCTTCAATACGCACAAGAAAATTATCTGCAATCCCGGAGACGCGGCATCGCAGGACTCCAACCCCGCACCCCCACCCAGTGCTAGTTGTACGCCAGAGTCCAATCAGCCCCCGTCTCTCACCTCCAATCCTAATGATGGCGGCACGGCCTAACAAGCGTTCCCCACCTCCGAAAACACACACGTTGGTAACCGTAACGCGATGGAATTGCAGAGGCTTCAAGGCTCGCCAGAAACGCGCGAACCTGCGCCTCTACTTAGAAACTTTCGAGGCTTTACCCGCCGTGGTCGCCCTGCAGGAGCCAGGAGCGGCGGCGAAATTGACTAACTATGTGACGTTCCAGCGAGACCCCTCGTCGTGTCTCCTCGTACACAAGTCGTACACAGCCACCGAAATTGACCTCGATCTCAACATACCGTACTCGTACGCCATGGGAAGGATCCTTCCCCTTCGCCGATCGGATCCTCCCTTGCACGTACTTAATGTATGCTGCTCCCCGAAACTGAAGCGAGTGACCTTCGCGGACCTCTTTAGCCGTGCACTTAAAGAGGCGGGTCGCGACCCCCTGCTGATTGTGGGCGATTTCAACACCCCTCGCCAGCTATGGGGCTATCGTAAGGAGGAAGTGCGCGGACGCATGCTGGCGGAGTTGGCGCCCACACTGGGCCTCACCCTCCACACCGACCCGGCATTTCCTACTCGCGTAGGCAACTCGGTGACCCGAGACACATGCCCGGACCTGACCTTGACTCGCAACATAAGACACGCAGACTGGATCAACACCGAGGATACCCTCGGCAGCGACCACTCCATTATCAACACTACTGTTTATACACGCCCCCTAAAGCGCCCTAACACACTAGCACGCATCCCCAATTGGACCACCTTTCGCCAAAATTTCCCGTCCGACACCAACACGAACATCACAGAGCAGGGATACGGAAACTGGTCCCGGTCAGTCATATCGCACCTTCGCTCCCACGAGAAGCAGATACAGCTCACCGAGGTGGTCACGGACGTGGACAACCACCTCCTCCACCTCTGGGAAGCGCGCCGATGCCTCACGCGCCGCTGGAAGCGCCAGAAATACAACAAGAAGCTCAAAGCGCGCATTGCGGACCTCACCCGGCAGGCAGCAGAGTACGCGGCCCAACTCGCTCACTCAAACTGGGTAGACCGCTGCAACACGGCGGCGAGGCAGATGTCGAGCCGCAACACGTGGCGGCTCTTCCGAGCCCTCATCAACCCAACACATACCCGCACAGAAACGCAAAAGCAACTACACAAAGCCATGCACTCATTCCAAGGAAATACAACGCAGTTGGCACAGGCGCTCCGGGATCGCTACCTGTGCGCAACTCAGGACGCCCGCAGATCGGCCTACTCCTACGCTGGCAGAGAAAACTCAGAGTTGGATAAGCCTTTCCAGCTTCACGATCTGCAGGCGGGTCTGGCCAAAATGAAGAGGGGCACCACGCCGGGCCGGGACAAGGTCACCGTCAAACTTTTGGCGAACCTTCCTGATTCAGCGTACCAGTGCCTTCTAGAATACATCAACGCGATATGGACGGGGGAAACCCCGCTCCCCATTGACTGGAGAACGGCCCTTGACACCTTCATCCCGAAGGCCGGAAAACCGATCGACACGGACAATCTCCGCCCCATCTCTCTCATCTCGTGTGTGGGCAAATTGATGGAGACGATGGTGCGGGATCGGCTGTCCGAGTACCTCGAACAACACAACACCTTCGCGGACACAATGTTCGGATATCGCCCACATAGATCCGCACAGGATGTCCTGCTCCAACTCGACCGCGAAATCTTGAACCCCATTACACACCTCCAAAACGACAAAATAGTCCTTGCGCTCGACCTGAAAGGAGCGTTCGATAACGTAACTCACGAGATCATACTCACACATTTGAGTCAAACTCACTGCGACACTAATACCTTCAATTACGTTAAACAATTTCTCACGGACACACTGTCCTACATCAGAATACAGGACGAAGAAGACGGACCTTTCTTGCTCGGCACGAGGGGGACTCCACAAGGCGCGGTGCTGTCCCCTCTGCTATTCAACATTGCCATGATGCGCCTACCCGCCCTACTGGGTGCGGTCGAAGGGGTCCAGCACGCGCGGTACGCCGACGACATCACCATCTGGGCTAAGCAAGGGCGCCTGGGGGATATGGAGACCAGCCTGAAAACGGCCGCCAGCATAGTGGACCGCTATGCTCGAGACTGTGGTCTGCAATGCTCCCCGCAGAAATCGGAATTCGTGCATTTGCGTCCCTCGCGCACATGCTCGACCCAAATCAATCTCTCGTTGCAAAGCGATCCCATTCGCGAATTCAAGGAAATCAGAGTCCTCGGACTTTTCATACACAACCAGCGACGCTGCGACACAACACTCGCCAAGCTCCGGCAGGTGGGGGACCAGGTGGGCCGCATGGTCCGCCGGGTTTCCAACAAGCGCGGTGGGTTACGATGCAAAGACGCCTTGCGGCTGGCGAACGCATTCGTGACCAGTCGAATCTTGCATTCGACTCCCTATCTCCACCTGCGGAAACAGGAGGAGGATGCCCTCGAGGTCATCCTCCGCAAAATCATGACACGAGCGCTGGACCTCCCGGTCTCTACCTCTACCAGCCGCCTTTTGGCAATGGGGATGGTTAACACTTTTAGGGAGCTTCGGGAGGCCCACCTCCACAACCAATACACTCGTCTCACAAAGACATGGTCGGGTCGCCGCCTTTTAGCCCGACTTCACATCCAGCACACTCAATTCACAGAGGAGAGATGCCGCCTTCCCGTACACTGGAGACGCGCCCTCCACGTGCGGCCTCTCCCCACCAATATGTCCAAAGAGGATCATAATGGCAGGCGCCTGGCGCGGGCGGAAGCCGTGGACCGCCATTTTCGGAGCAAACCAGGAGTCTGCTACGTGGACGCGTCCGGCCCGGACCACAGGGGATGGTACACGGCCGAGGTCGTCCACGAGGGTGAAACAGTAGACGCCCTTACTTTCAAGGCCCAGTCAGCAATTCACGCAGAAGAGGTTGCCATCGCTTTGGCAGCCTCTCACACATCCTCCAAATACATAATCACCGACTCGCGAGGGGCTTGCCGTAACGTCACGCAAGGGTGGGTTACTCCCCTAGCTCATCGCATTTACCAAAATTGTAGCCGAGACTCGGATCGCGCGCACCGATCTCTCGTTTGGGCTCCAGGTCACCAAGGCGTCCACGGAAATGAGGCAGCCGACGCCGCCGCCCGCGCGCTCCCTCTCCGGGCATTTCCAACGGGACCCGACGCCGACCAGGACACTGATTTCAATCCGATTTATACTTTTAAAGAAATATGCGAGTATTACAAATCCACGCACCAAACTCTTCCCACCCCGTGCAAAGGGCTGGGGGAGGTCAACGAGCGGGTACTCCTGCGCCTGCTCACCAACACGATGTTGTGCCCGGCAAGTCTACAACATTTCGATCTTCAATTCGACGGGCGGTGCTCACACTGTGGGGAGGTGTCTGACACTTACCACATGGTGTGGGCCTGCCAGCAGAACCCATCCCTACCCCCTATCCCAAACCCCACCCGAGAGGACTGGGAGGCGACCCTGTCCGGTTGCTGCACCCTCGAGGCCCAAAGGGCCTTAACGCAGCGCGCCCGGGCTGCGGCAAACGCCAATGGGGTACCTGACTAGGCATCCCACCTAGTGGTTGTAAAGGCGTGACCCTTCATGTCACGACCCCCAACACCTCTCCCTATGATTTAATAAATGTTTTCACCACCACCACCAGGTGGTCGAAATTATTCCGGAGGCCTCCACTACGGCCCCTCTTTTTCTTTCTTCTTTCACTGCAACCTTCCTCCCTCCCTTACGGCGCGGTTCAGGTGTCCACTAAGGTATTTGTGACAGATACTGCAGCATTTCCTGTCCTAAAAAATTACAAAAAAAAACAATTATAAAAAGTGTATACGTATGGGATCCTTAAGTTGTACTTGCTGATTGTGTGTTGTTTCTGGACGAGAGTTTGTGACAGCAGCGAAAGGATAGTCCTGTGTGTTTCACGTGTGTTTCTACTCACTGTATATATGTCATCTCTCATTCAATAAAATTCAGTCGTGAGTCTTCGCGCCTGCTATGCACTTCTGTTTCTTTTGTGCGTGTTTTCTGAAGCAATACTCCCATTTTCAAGACAAACAGGCATCAACTAGCCCTGCTTGCCACTCCAATGCAGCAGAGGTGGCAAATATAATGCTACAGGCCGTCCCAACAAAAGCGCGGGAGGGAGCTTATAGAAGCCTGAATTATTTCCAAGACATGTGGTTGATACGTTACCTTGCTTTCAATTTTTCTATTAGATATCAATGCTTACACGCCAGAATTATTTTTATACTTCCTAGGGCTCTACCACCCCTTTTTATTCATTTCAACTTCGCGCTCTCTCACCCAGTCATCTAAGTGCGCGCACAAGGCTGCGCAACTGCGCATGACCGAATGGTTGTCCGCCAGATGTAGTACATAACGTGAGTACGGGAGAACGAGAGGAGTACAGAACGGGAGTAGCATCGGCACGCCTGGCACGTAGTGCACGTGTGGTGTTCACGTCTTAGGCAGTAATACCATGCGTTCAGGCGAACATAATAAAAAATTAACGGTGCTTTAGCTTTGGTTAAATCGAGTGAGAAGGGTTAGCTTCACGGTGGTTTAGCCTGGAAAATACCAAACAAAGGTTCAACAAACAGCACAACAACACTTTGCCACTCTAAACCATCGTGAATCTAGCGCTTCTCACTGTGTTTAACCAAAGCTAAAACACCGCTAATTTTTACGTAACGCACACCGTTCCAGGCGAGCGGTTCCAGTGGTGCCATAGGATTGGTCAAGCTATTCATGTGGTGCGCGAAGTGCAGTGCTAGCGAAAAGAAAGTAGACCAGCAGAAGCCTTGGTAGTAGGTGACCGCGATGACACAAGGCGTTCTCGTAGCGCCGGAAGACAGGTGAACAAAGTGCCAGTCTATTCCAGTTACCATTGCACAAGTTAGACCACAGTGGAGATCCGTCATGGCTGCCGAGAGGTGCGGACGTGTGTCGCATCGCCTCCGCAGTTTTTGACCATTCCGAACCGTACCAATCCACAGCGCCACCAGATTTTATTTGGAGCTGAAAGAACTCACAAGCTGCCCCACCTGGACACCAGGTTCCGAACGGTAGGACCAAATTTTGGCTCCTCATCGGACTTGGACTCTGCGATTCGGACGGCGTCTCGCCGAGCCTACCGGCAGGACATCTTCGACTACGGGAATACATGGGCCGCTAGGCCTGACAAGGCAGCGGTGGTGCGGCCTGAAATCGACCCCGCTCTGCGAACTACACATTCGATCAGACCATGGAAGGATTGCCCCAAAACTTGCCGGACGCCCAGGAGATGGATGAGGACGACCTCAACACCACTGACTCCGAGAGCCCGGTGAGCAACGCTGACGCGGCGTCCGCCACGCAGGAGCCGCCCAACCCTTACAACAACGACGCCAGCTGGGAATTGGCATTGTCTAAACGCCAGAAGAAACTCCAGAGGAAAAGCAGACGGATCGCTGCGGGGAACAATTCGACCACCCAAAACAACCCCGGCGAAGACAACTCAACTCAACTCACCGCGACCGACGGAGGCCCAGCCGCCGCCGGCAGAAACGCCAACGGACAAGGACCAGGACACCAGCCAAGGCGCAGGCTGCCTCCGCTCCCTAAGAACGATTTCAAAATTATCATTCGACCGAAGAAAGGACTTGCTGTCAGACAGCTTCACACCCACCAGGTAGCCCGCGCTGTAGTCGCAGCGTGCAACCAACAATGCAAAGACGAAGATTTCATCATACGGCTCCGGCCAGGATCTAACATCATTATCGTAAGCACCCCACATGAATCAGCTGCCCAACTCGTGAGACGCATTACCAGCCTCACCTTTGCGGGACGCGCATTTGAGATGAACACCTACGTGGCCGCGCCGGACGATGTCCAACGTGGCGTGATACATGGAATTGATCCCGGGACGACACCAGAAGAACTCAAGGCCCATTTACGAGTGCGCACCCAAGGAGTCACCATACTCAGCGCCCGGATGTTAGGAAAAACCAAGACGGCCGTCATCACCTTTGACGGTCCCATTGTCCCAAAATATGTTATCTACTACGGGGGCGAGACGGCATGCTACCCGTACCGCCCGACGAGACAAGTGTGTTATGTGTGTTTCCAGCAAGGCCACCGCTCCGACGTGTGCCCCACACCGAATGTGCGCGCGTGTAGCCAGTGCGGAACGCAAAACCCGCCGACTGGACATTCCTGCACTCCAAAGTGCGTGATTTGTGGTGAGGCCCACCCTACCGGGTCGAAGGACTGCCGTGAACGACTCAAGAAAGTCAGAAGGCAGCAAACCAAGACCGCCCTCAGCAACGCTACAGGTGAAAACGCCAGCAACAGCGGCGGACGCGACAGCAGACGCCGCAGCCGCGGTGACCGCAGCAGACGGCCGCGGTGGTTCAGCTCGGAGGGAGAGACATCACGGAGCCGCTCGGGATCCCGCTCATCACGGCATCGCTCGCGGTCCCATTCGTTTCCCCCCCTGCCACCCCCTGCGGGGACGAATGCCGGGAACCAGCACCGGAAGAACGAAGACACCGGGTCCGCCCAGAAAAGCAGCAACAAGGTGAGCTGGAGAACCGATGCTCCCGGGTTTGCTCCACATTCGGGTGGGACTGGTAACAAACTCAACACCAATACAAACAACGCAAACAACCGTGACCTTGAACATAGAGACGCAGAGAAAACAGCACTTAAGCGCGAACTAGAACTTGCTCGCGTTAAACAGAATGAGTTGGAACGCCAAATTGCGGAACTCACAAAGATAGTTCAAGACCTAAAATCCAACTGCCACCCGCTGTCGAACGCTACACAAACGAACTCCTCGCTGCAGATGAGCGATGAGGAACGCTCAAACTTCAAAGCGGAAATACAACAGATGATGCAACAAATGATGCAACAGACGATGCATCAGGTACAAGGACAACTAGCAGAGCTACGGAGTGCCTTCCGCAAACAAAAACACACAGAGAACATTAAGGAAAAGGCCTACAACCGTCCTGCGTTAGCAGCTCTCGCCAATCCATCTACATCCCAGGGAACGGGCAATTGCACAAGCTCAAGAACCTAAATCATGGCTAACACGAACCACAGCAAACAAGACATCTTAGACATATGGCAATGGAACTGCAGAGGCTATCGCAAGAAACAAGGCCTCATCAAACAATTCATTCAGACGCAGCTAACACCACCTGACGTTATCGCACTTCAAGAAACGGGCGCGACACCCACTCTCACGGGATATACATGCTACGACAGCCACATGACGGGAAAGACAGCCATCTTAGTGAGCAAGGCAGTCATAGCCATCAATCACGACAGCATACCCGACACTGACATTGAGCATGTGATTGTAGAGATCGCACCAAAAAAGAAAATGAATGGGGGAAGGGTATTCATCGTCAACGTGTACAGCCCCCCGAAGCAAAGAAAAGCAAAATTTTTTGAACTTTTTCACGGTGTCCACAGACTAGCGAAAAACAACACGCTAATCATCTTGGGGGATTTCAACGCCATGGACAAGAGCTGGGGGTACCAAAAGGCCACCATTAAAGGCAAAACGCTAGCCGAGGTTGCAGATAACTTCAACTGCAACCTACTCACGGACCCAGCAACCCCTCCCAGAATTGGAAATAGCGTCAGCATCGACACCTGCCCCGACCTGACATTCGTAAGAGGACTCGGACAAACACAATGGGAGAACCTATTGGAAAATTTAGGCAGCGACCACTACATACTCAAGACGCAAGTAGCCTCAGACAGGCTGAGACGCCAGTTGGGCGCGGCAAAAATAACGGACTGGAATGCGTTCCGCGAAGCATGCGACAGCAACCTTACCGAGAATGGCATACAGTCGTTAGAGGAATGGGGAAGCATGCTAAGGGATACGCAAGACAAGTACACCAAAACCATAAACCGAACAGCGGAAACACCCGAGGTGGACGGTCGACTGCTCAAGCTTTGGGATGCTAGGCGCAGTCTCACCAGGAGATGGAAAAAACAAAAACATAGCAGGGAACTCAAGCTTAAAATCGCCGAAATTACAGCGAAAGCAGAGGAATACGCCACACAGCTGGCAAAACAAAATTGGCAACAATTCAGCGATTCTCTTAGTGGGACGCTAAGCACGACACGGACTTGGCGTATTCTTAGAGCGCTCCTCGATCCGACTAAGACAAAAGCTGAAAACAATAAATCCATATACCGGTTCATTCACCAGTGCGAGGGCACTGACTCGGAACTCCTCGACAGATTGCGCGCCAAATGCTTTGGCAGCACGAACCCGCCGACCTATACAGGGGAGTACCGGGGAGACGATAACGCTAATCTGGACAGACCCATCACAAGAGAAGAGGTCTACGCGGCCATGCGAAACACCACCAGAAATACGGCCGCGGGAGCGGATAAAATAAACAACGCACTCATCCGCAACCTCAGCGATGCGCTGGTAGCTGAACTGACAGACTTCCTCAACAAACATTGGGAAGCTGAAACTGTCCCCGAGGAGTGGAAACATGCCGAAGTGGTGATGATACCCAAGCCAGGCAAGAAACTGCAGATAGAAAACCTCAGGCCGATCTCGCTTACGTCATGCCTGGGAGAACTATACGAGCGAGTGGTAACGCAGAGACTTCAAAACTACATGGAAGACAACGAACTGATCCCTCACAGCATGTTCGGCTTTAGAGCAAAATTATCAGCTCAAGACGTACTCCTCCAATTATATGAAGGTGTACTTCGGAACGTTCCTCGGGACGGAGAAAACGTGATAATGGCCCTAGACATCAAAGGCGCTTTTGACAATGTGAGCCACGAAGCAATCCTTACGGGCCTGGACAACCTGAACTGCGGGCGCAGGATTCACAGCTTCGTCAAAGCATTTTTATCCAACAGAACTGCAACCATCGGCATAGGAGAACTTCGGTCCGAGAAGTTTCGAACGCCTAACAAGGGAACACCTCAAGGGTCGGTCATTTCACCCACGCTATTCAACGTGGCCATGATCGGACTGGCGAAGCAACTAAAAGAAATTGACGACATCCACCATGCCATTTATGCCGACGACATCACAATATGGACTAACACTGGCTCACTCGGCGAGAAAGAGGATAGGCTACAAGAAGCAGCCACCTGCGTTGAAAACTATGTCAAAGCAAGAGGGCTAGCGTGCTCGACCGAAAAATCTGAGCTCTTACGGGTTTGGAGAGGAAAACGGAACCGAACAGTCCCTACCAGTAAAGAGCTTCGACTACAAGTTTACCTCGAAGGAGCACTAATACCAGAGAAGACACTCATACGGGTACTAGGGATGTGGATACAGTCAAATCAACGCTGTACTCACACCCTTGCGCTATTAAAGGCATCTACACTCCAAGTGGCCCGCATGATTACGCGCATCTCACACAGACGTCATGGCATGCGAGAAGAAGACACACTCAAGCTGGTCAGTAGCCTAGGGGTCAGCCGGGCGACATACAGCCTCCCGTACTACAATCATATCAAAAGGGAAATACAACAGGCGGACGCGATTTTACGCAAAGCGTATAAAACCGCGCTTCGACTACCCCATAACACCTCAAGTGAAAAGCTTTTAGCCTTGGGACTGCACAACACGTTCGAGGAATTACGGGAAGCGCAGCATGTTGCCCAAATGCGCAGACTACAGCAGACCCCCACAGGCAGAGTTCTTTTAAAGAAACTGGGCTACACCGAGCAAATTCGAGAAATATTGAGAACTAAAACGATCCCCGATGAGTACCGCAGCACGCTCAGGGTGGCACCAATACCAAGAAACATGGACCCGAACCTCCACAAAGACCGAAGAGAGGCAAGGGCCGACCGCTTACAGAAAACACACGCATCCCAGGATACAACAGTGTATGTCGACGCTGCCACATATGCCATGACTAGGGGACAAGGCACCAACAACGCAGTGGCAACTGTAGTCAACTCGGAATTACACGAGATTACCAGCGCCTCCCTGCAAGACTGCACGATAGCTGAGGCTGAAGAAGCGGCCGTCGCTCTAGCGGCAGCGGAGGGCTATCGGACTGGGCGGTCACTGACAATTCTTACTGATTCACAAGCAGCCTGCCGCAACTATCTTTGCGGCAGAGTCGGTCACAGAGCGCTCCGCATACTCCGCTCTGTAGACTGCAAGACGCAACAAACACATGCAAAACCACACAAGCCGATCAAACATAAGATCATCTGGGTACCGGGGCACACGGGGGTGGCAGGAAACCAAGAGGCAGACAGGATAGCTCGAGGATATACTAACTACCGAGCATCCAACGTCAACGACCTCGAGGAATCCCTGCCAGTACCTCAGGAATACTCGGCCATACTCAACAACTACAAAGGCAGCAGGATGCGGTACCCACCACCGCACAAATCTTTAAACAAAGAAGAGGCTGTCACATGGAGACAACTTCAAACGGGGTCATATCCAAATCTAAACACACTAAGTAAAATTCACCCCACACTTTACGCACACAATTGTCCGTGGTGCCATGAAAAACCTACACTGTATCACATCACATGGGCATGTCAAAAAGTCGACATCGTCCCAGTTATACAAAACCCAAGTGTGGAGCAATGGGAGGGTCTGCTCTCCAGCGACTGCCGCGATGACCAGATCGGTTTGATACGGCGAGCTCAGCTGACGGCAGCATCCAGCGGAGCCCTGGAATAGGGGCAACCGACCGTTGCGGATGGACTCATCTGACCACATAAAAAAACCTTGTGCTAGAGCCGAATAAAGTTATCCTACTTATCTAGACCACAGTGCTTATACTATACGCTGTTGCGCTGAACGTGTTGCTCATTGGCCACGAGCAAATGCGCAGTCGGGCCACTGAATGCTTTTTTCATGGTGCGCCTCGGTGATTTTTTTCTTTCTGGCAGTGATCACGGACCTCCCCTTAGATGGTGAAACGAAAAGCCATCTGTGGTTATATCGGTTTGCAGGGAGGAAGATGTACGCGATTGCTGTTTTTTAGCAATATCACTCGGACTTCGACTGTTCGCTTCATGGGTGCTCTATGATGGATCGAATCGCCAAACTTAGCAAGAGCGGCTGCATGCGAACGAAGCACACGGCTGGATGCCCGTAGCCTCATAGCATCTTGCTTAAGCTGCGCGCAGCCTGCGATTCCCGTTATTGAATAATCGCAATGTTTGGCATGTTCAGGGTGACTCACGCGGCGTTTACTACTTGCAGCATGCTCAACGTCTCTGGCGAATTTCGCAGTCAACTTTTTGCTTATTACAATAGTAGAAAAGCTTTTTCTACCTTAGGCTGTTCATATAAGAAGGCTTTGTGCACTATGAGAGGCGCCACCTAGCACATCATGCTGGTCTAAATCGGGCGCTACAACACTCGTAAGGCTTTTTCCGAGCGTTCGCTTCTGCTAAGAGTGCCTCAATGCGTTGTTACATTCCTGTGAGTGCAGTTGTGCACCCTCGGTAACTCGGGCAGTTGCAACTAATCTCGGCTCAGTGCCAATACACAAGCGACACGACGGAGCGGTCGCTGGAGGAGGGCGCCGAAGTTGTTGTGACAGTCTCTTCATGGTCAACTCGAGTTCTGCACAGTCTTCAATCAAACGAATTAAATCTGTATCCAACAGTCTTCTGGCGTTTTTTCGCCGTGCGCAGCGGCAGAGATCACCTGAGCTACAACGTCAATGAAAAAGGACAAATAGAAAAGGAAACGTATGGAAAAGAACTAATATAGCTGTCTTCTGCGGTGATTCTGCCACTTCGCGGTTTTGTCCGTCCAAATCCAGTGCATGTGTACGTTTCAAAACGGTTACGATAGCACATTAGGCAGACCTGCAATTCTTCTCACCTGGAATATAAACGGGAATAACAAAGTTCATCTGTAAATGAACGGAACGAAAGGCTTCCGGTAATATCGGGGTTTTCGTGCCGGGTAGGCAAAACAATGCGATAGGCAATGGAAGGAATTCGTGATGCGCGCAGCGTTAGGAACAACCTAGGAGGTGATTTCCACCCTTGCCTGTGCGTTATGCGCATCACGGCAACTCTCGCCGAGTTGGTCTATTCACTCCGTCGTAGGACGCTGATGAAGAGAACAGTCCACTCTTACGTGATGTTGTGGAAAACACGCAACACTCTGCATACAAGGCGCATAGTAATACGCGCATGTGAAACATGAAACGCAAAAATGTGCATACCGTAACCAAGCACACTCCACATTAAAACAAGAGCAAACCTCTACTTCGCATGGGGCATTACTGGGCAGTATATGTGCCGTTCCGTAAAGATATATTTGCGAAAGTATTAGAATTTGTCCTTTAGTGCGCACTATTGTTTCTCTCCGCCCCTCACTAAAACTTGAACCGACAGAGCCAGCCACTGATTCCGCGCATTCGTGGCAGAGATTAAAAAAATGGTTATGAGGAAAGGAACTCGCGTGTATATCGTTGGCCACGCGAACTGCAGTGGAAGGCGGTCGAATTTCGATCGAGGCGAAATTTTAGAATCACGTGTACTGTGCGATGCCAGTGAACGTTAAAAAAAAAGTTGGAGGCTTATCAAGGTTAAGCCGAGTGGATGCGAAGCAGCCTTCGTTTTGCATTATTATTAACGTCCTTAGCGTTTGGAGGCATCTTGACCGCATACACGCCCGGCGCAAACACGAACGCGCGGTTGCGGGCACAGACACTGACGCGACGGCGGGCGCGCGCCGCTTCATCCCTGGCGTGACGTCACATATCACGTGACGCAGCGATGGTGGCGCCGCCGCCACGTCGCGCGCGACGGCGGGAACCGAAGCGTGGAGGCCTCCGCCGAGCGACGTCCGTCGGCGCGATATGAGGCCCCATCTGCAGCCGGTGTGACGTCATCACGTGACGTCACATCATGTGATCTCACTTCAAGGTCAATGGTGGCCACCACCGGGCGTCGCGCGAAGGCCCGAAACCTACGTTAATATGCTTCGCATAAACCCCAGGCGGTCGAAATTTCCCGAGTCCTTCACTAGGGTGTCCCTCATAGTCTGAGTTGCTGTAGGACGTTAAACCCCATAAACGAAACGAAACGGAAGAGAGTGAAAGAAGAAATGATGAAAGAGGCTTGGTTTGGTTTATGTGGGTTTATCGTCCCAAAGCTACCCAGGCTATGAAGGACGCCGCCATGAAGGGCGCCGGAAATTACGACCATTTGGGGGTCTTTAAAGTGCACTGACATTGCACAGCACACGGGCCTCTAGAATTTCGCCTCCATCGAAATTCGAGCAACGCGGCCAGGATCGTACCCGCGTCTTATGGGTCAGCAGCGGAGTGCCATAACCACTGAGCCATCGCGGTGGCTGGATGAAACAGGTGCCGTAGTGAAAGGCTCCGGAATGATTTCGATCACCTGAGGATCTTTAACGTCTACCGACATCGCATAGCACTTGGGTGTCTTTTTGCGTTTCGCCCCCAAAACGCTGCCGCCGAAGTCTGGTTGGAACCCGGGAACGCCGGGTCAGGAGTCAAGCGCTCTAATGGAGCCACCGAGACGGGTGTGGCACAAATCCCAGTGGCACTTGTTGGGCTGTCGGGCTTCTACTGTTAATAACCGGAACCAATCTTTGTGTGCGATGATGATGATCCAACCATAGCTGGCCGGAATGGTTTGTCCGCCCTATCAGAGCGAAAGATGTGAAAGCAGAGATGTTCTTCTGACCTTCTGAACTTTGAAAAACGAATTCCTGTTCGCGCAATTCTTGACCAAGAAATTGCACCATAATTGTTTTGTGAATTGCAGGCAGTGATCGACTTTCTTTTGAAAAATAAATGTGGTTCGTTTACCAAAAGATTGCGAAAGTTCAATGAGGATGACTCAGGAGGACCTGGAGTTGCTACAGGCATTATTATTTTTGAAATGGCAACTAAGATTTAAGACCGATATTTAGGCCGTCGTATATAAAATATAGTGACAGTGGCTGCAAGGGTTTAAGCACCATGACAAATATACGGATAAAAGTACTTTTTTAAAACCAATCTGCTTTAAGCCGTTTATCTTTTGGGCGGATCGTCATTGTACAGTGTTGTCCACTTCCGACTTGAACATGACTCCCTGCCACCTCTATCGCGAGCAGCGCCTGCGGTTCCACACAAGCACGTCACTGCATTTGGTTTGGTCTGAAGAAGCAACCTGAAGGAGCAGAAGACCAGCTCAGTCGCACAATGCCCATTGTTTGGAGCACCGCCATCACAGGGCCGTGCCGCATCGCCTAAACGCTGTACCACTTAGCCAGGAGTGGTATGAAGGCTCCCAGGGATCAATGAACGCAAACTAGTGAATGACCCGCATATATCGCAATCGACTCTTTACGCTATCATGTCATACCCTTAAGGCGTAGCTTTCGTGTCATTTCCATTTTTAAGGCGGAATCCTTTAATGCCTCATCGTTGTAAGCAGGAGCTGTCGACAGAGAATATCACGCTTTTCAGTTGGCCGAAACGGTCGTCACGTCACAACGCGCGAATTTCAATCGGGGCCAATTGTACTTTGGCTACTAACCATGCAACCAATTAAAGGGGTCGTATAGTGATGCTCCAAGTTAGTTTGAGTTTAGTTAATTGCTTACTTAACTAATAGTCTAATTAACCTTTCTAGTCCGACCAGACAAATAAATAAAACCAAGTAAGAAATTTGCCGAGCTTGGGAATCGAACCCCGGTCTCCTGAGATGCGAGTCGAGCACGCTTCCACTCTGCCATGCCAGCACGATGGTTTGGAATGAACAAAGGTGCGTCTAGTGAATACGGTGTCTTCGTTCACTCCCATCTTCCTCCCTTACCGTTACGGTGAGGTTTAGGTGTCCACTGAGATATGAGAGACAGATACATTTCCTTTCCTCAGAAACCAATTTACCGACGAGCAAGGCGTAATTGTCCGCGTCTCAGATTGGTCCAAATTGTCGTGACGTCACCGCGCGTGAATTTTGACGGGTGTCCACCGAAATATGTGAGACAGTTACTACGCAACTTCCTTTCCTGAAATACAATTTTCGACTAGTGCCTACTCAGATATGTGAGACAGTTAATGCGTAATTTCCTTTCCTCAAATACAATTTTCATTTTCTTCATTACGGCCCCTCTTTCTTCTTTCACTCACACTTCCTCCCTTCCTGTACGGTGCGGCTCAGGTGTCCACCGAGATGACAGAGAATTACAGCCCCATTTCCTTTCCTCAAAAAGCGTTTGCGTTCAAAGGGCAACGCATCGCGCCGAACGGGTGGTGGCGTTCCTTGGACTCCGTGGCAGCGCTACAACACGCTGTCGCGTTCCACTTCTAAAGGCGAAGCTTAAGCGTCATTAATTGGCAGTTAATTAGTGCACCAACAAAATGTGCAGTGAACAATCACGTAGCAGAATGCAGCACTTAGGCTTTGGCCTTTCAGCACTTTAGCCGCTGAAGTTCCTCGTAATTTTTTTTATTCCACAATAATTTGGTTGGTTGGGTTATGGGGTTTAACGTGTGAAAGCGACTAAGGCTATGAGAGACGCCGTAGTGCAGGGCTCCGGAAATTTCGACCACCTGGGGTTCTTTAACGTGCACTGACATCGCACAGTACACGGGCCTGTAGAATTTCTCCTCCAAAGAAATTCAACCGCCGCCGCCGCGATCGAACCCGCGTCTTTCGGGTCAGCAGCCGAGCACCATAACCACTGCGCCACCGCGGCGGCCCAGAATAATTTACTGCGGACACTGCTTAAGCAGCTGATTATTTGTATATGGACATTCTATTATAATTGTTATGCTGATACAAATATATCAAATGCAATGTCAGTTTTACAAATATATTGTAAAGATATAAATGTTATCGGGGAGAAAAAAATCCCTGAATGGTTGCGTATACTTCCCTTCATCAATCGAAGAGGCTCCAGAATTTCCAGTGCGGGAATCCACCGTAGAATTACGTGGTTCTTGGAGTGGCAAGCCGACGTCTGGTTGCGATAGGCACTCGCGCAGGGCACGGTAGGCGACGCCGTATACGTCCTCGATGTTGTTCTTATGCACGCAGAGCAGCATCCAAGGACAGTATCCTATCGCCGTGCGCAGAGCTACCATCCCTCGCTGCTGAATGGTGTTGCCGGAATAGTCGACGGCCAGTAAGGGCTGCCCCGGCCACAGAGCTACATGCACGGCACTTTGTGTCTGGGCCGGGTTCTCCGGCTCTTCGGTCCGCAAGCAGGCGGTTACCACAGTTCTGTGCACTGTCCAGCCAAGTGTTGCTTCGCGATGCCCAATTCACAAGGCAGCTGCAATGCACATCATCTGTGCGGGACACTCATCATAAGCAGGTGAAATCCCAAGGCAATGGACCCGCCACACGTAATGCACTGGCGATGCGCCATCCAGCAGCGCAGCCATGCTATCCGCCGGAGACGGAATTCGTCGCGCTCAGCAGCTTGGAGGCCTTCGCATACGGCACGGTGAGTGTGGGACGGCGGCAGTTCCCGGAGCCGCGGCAGCCGCCACAAGTTCTCTTCAGCCAGAAGGAAGAGATGCGCTGCTTTGAAACTACGCAGCATAAATTGAAGATTTCACATGTGCAATGCCGCCATTGAAGAGCCGCTTCTCTATGCGTATGCGCAGCTCTTTAGCCAGCGTTCGTCAATGTTTGGAAGTGCGTACTCTTCTCGATGAGGTAAGAAACGTAATCAGTTCACTGGCACCATTTTTTTTTTCACTACATACATATTGTTACCGGTGAACTGGTTACTCAATAAGTGAACGAATCGTTAACGAAGAAGTGGCGGTGCGCTGGACGACGACAACGTTGACAGTGAGTAGCTGGGCCCTTGGAGTCTGAGCTGAGTGCTGGCCATCTCAGAGCAGCCGCCAATATAGACTTACCGTAACGATAATATCGTAGCATCCCCGTAACATCTTTTGGTGGAGGTCGCGGGTTCGAGCTGACACGCCGACGACCCGACGAGCCGACGGGCCGAACCGTCGAGCTGACTACCGATCCGACCCCCCTATCTGCGCCTGCCACGCCAACTGTCGTCGTGGCCCACCCTCGCGACCCGGGCACATTCTGTGGTACAGATGGCGTGGACGTCGAGGACTGGCTCTCGCTTTATGAGCGTGTTAGCCAGCACAACAGGTGAGACGCCACGCTGATGCTGGCCAATGTGATATTTTATCTTGCCGGCACCGCACGCGTCTGGTTCTAAACCCACGAAGAAGAAATTGCCACGTGGGTTGTCTGCAAACAGAAGCTCCGTGACCTCTTTGGGAAACCAGTTGGCTGCCAGCTTGCTGCCAAAAAAGAACTTGCAGCTCACGCCCAACCGGCCACTTAATCTTATATTACATACATCCAAGACGTCTTGGCATTTTGCCGAAAGGTCGATCACAACATGACCGAAGACGATAAGGTAGGCGACATTCCTAAAGGCATTGCCGACGATGCCTTCCACCTTCTTCTATGCCGGGACTGCTCTACGGGTGACTCAGTTCTGCAGGTGTGTCCACGCTTCTAGCAGGCCAAGCACCGGCACATTGCACACCGCTTTGACCGCCTGCCTAACACAGCTGCAAGTTCCCCGTGCGAGGATCTGCCGACACTGAGGCAGCCTTCAAAACCAGACAACGTGACTCGCATCGTATGCCATGAACTTGAGGTCCTGGCTCCTGTTACGACAAACGCGCCCTTGTCGGACAACACCCTGGCCACAATATCCCTTATTCAAGCTGTCGTCCGTCAGGAGGTCGCCAGCTGGGACATGCCCTCCAGCCATCATCCCGTGGAACCTCGGAGTGCGAGCCCCATCTCTCCCGTGGTTGCTACCGCTACGGTCCGCAACACCTTCGCCCCAAGTTACCCAAGATATCGCAATCCAGATGAGTGGCGTACCCCTGATGACAGGCCGATCTGCTTCACGTGCTCGCGCGTAGGCCACATCTCTCGCCACTGCCGCAGCCGCTGGTCCGCACCTCCCCGACCTTTGCCCTACGTCGACAGCCGTTATGACTATGGACCCCGTCGATTCACGCCTCGGAATGACCCACCCAGTGCCGAGTCCCCACCGCCTCCTCGTGGAACCAGCCGCTCTCCTTCCCCGACAGCCCACCGTTTCCGCTCACCTCTTCCGCACTGCAGTTACGCACCGTCCTCTGCCGGCCGCTTCGCGGGAAACTAGCCAGTGCAGCTCCGGAGGTGATGCTGCATTGGTGCCCCGACCTGAAAATCCTCTACTGACCCAGCCTTCGCCCTGTAATCTGCTCGATGTTTTTGTGGACGGTGTTCCTGTTCCTGCCCTCATTGATACTGGTGCCCAAGTCTCGGTTCTTAGCTCATCCTTTTGCCGTCACCTCAAAAAAGTCCAGACCCCTGCCGCTTCGCCCACCGTTCGCGTTGCCGATGGCAGCACTGCTGCCGTCACTGGCCTGTGCACTGCCCGCGTCACTCTTGCCGATCATCATATCCCAGTTTTGTTCACCATCCTCGAACACTGCCCTCACAATGTGATCCTTGGTCTAGACTTTCTAACCGCTCACTGTACCCTTATCGACTGCTCGAGCGGCCTTCTAAGATTGGACCTGCCTTTCAGCTCAGCCGACCCACCCTCAAGCCCCACGCCCCGCCTTCGCTCCACCGAGTACGCTCGCTTGCCCCCCGACTCTGCCGTTTATCGGCTTATGTCACCACTTCCTGCGGTTCCTGATGGGGACTATCTTGCCTGCCCACTCGCCGATGTCGTTCTCTCCCGCAATGTTGTTCTTCCGCACCTCATCGTGAGCGTTACCAAGAATAGCACCTACCTTCCTCTCCTCAACTTCATCTTGTCACCACAAGTTCTTCCTGCAGGCATATCGCTTGCTACTTTGTCTTCTCTCACCGACTGTACCGTCACTGCTCTCTCACCTGGACCGCCTTGTACTGTCTCTAAAGCACCGGACATCCCGGCCAACGTTCCGCAATCCATATCTGCGATGATTGCTTCTGACCTGAGCCCCGAGCATGCACAGTATCTTCACAACCTTTTGGTGTCCTACATTGACATTTTTTACTTTGCTTCTGCTCCCTTGGGTCAAACATCGGCAGTGACTCACCGCATTGACACCGGCGATGCAAGACCTATAGACCGGAGGCCTTATCGTGTGTCGCTACCATAACGCCAGGTCATCCACCGGGAGGCTGATAAGATGTTGGCCAACGATATCATCGAGCCTTCCAACAGCCCTTGGGCATCTCCTGTCGTGCTCGTGAAAAAGAAAGACCAAAGTTGGCGGTTTTGCGTCGACTATCGTCATCTCAACAAGGTCACGAAGAAAGACGTCTATCCCCTTCCGCGCATAGATGATGCTCTGGACTGTTTACATGGCGCCCGCTACTTTTCTTCCATCGACCTTCGTAGCTGGTATTGGCAAATCTCTGTTGGCGCAAGAGACCGCGAGAAAACAGCCTTTGTCACCCCTGATGGCCTTTACCAATTTAAGGTCATGCCCTTCGGCCTTTGTAACACCCTTGCCACATTTGAACCGATAATGGACTCGTTACTCCGCGGCTTCAAGTGAACGACCTGTCTTTGTTACTCAGATGATTTAATTGTTTTCTCTCCCTCTTTTGAAACCCACCTGCTTCGCCTTGCGTCCATCTTGGCACTTTTCCGCCGCGCAGGTCTTCAACTCTACTCGAAAAAATGCACTTTCGGCCGCCGTGAACTTTAAGTCCTCGGCCATTTGGTGACTGCGAGTGGCATACAACCTAACCCTGGTAAAGTTCGTGCCGTCAGTGCTTTTCCCTGTCCCCGCTCGCCCAGAGATGTCCGCAGTTTCATCGGTCTCTGTTCCTACTTTCGCCGGTTCGTCCCGAACCTCGCAGCCGTCGCTCGCCCTCTCACCAATCTGTCGCAGAAAGGCGTTCCATTTTCCTGGGGACCAGAGCAGGCTACTGCATTCTCCAGCCTTATCGCCGTCCTCACCAACACTCCTGTATTCGCCCGTTTCAACCCGTCTGCCCCGACTAAACTTCGCACCGATGCAAGTGGTCACGGAATTGGCGCCATCCTTGCTCAGCGACAACGCGGACAGCACTGCGTGATTGCGTACGCAAGCCGTCTTCTTTCTTCCGCTCAGAAGAATTACTCCATCAGAGAACGCGAAGGCCTGGCTCTTGTTTGGACCATTGGAAAATTCAGCACATACTTGTTCGGTCGACCATTCACTGTTATAACCGACCACTACGCCCTGTGCTGGCTCTCCTTTCTCAAGTAACCTACTGCCCGTCTTGGCCGGTGGGAACTGCGATTGCAAGAATACACCTTACGCCTTACGGAGCGTCTCAGCTGCACGCTGACAGATATGCTCGCCATGTATGTATCCGACAACCACCGAGACTGGGACATCAGCTTGCATTTGGTCACCTTCTCGTACAACTCTTCGCGCCATAATACTGCTGGTTACTCGCCCTTCTATCTTCTCTTTGGACGAGACCCCTTACTGCCCTTCGACACTCTGCTGCCCACAGCCGGCCCTGCCACTAAATATGCGCGAGACGCTATCGCCCGAGCAGACGCCGTCCGCCAGGTTGCTCGTCACAAGCTCTCAGCCTCTCAAGAAGCTCAAAAACACCGCTATGATGGCCTGCACAGTAATGTGCGGTACATTGCCGGATCTCTCGTCTTGCTGTGGCTACCATCCCGTTGTGTGGGGTTATGTGAAAAACTTCTGCCGCGCTACACAGGTCCTTATCGTGTATTGCGGGCAGTGAGCGACGTAACGTACGAGATCACCCCGCTCCACACAAAGTCCCCGTCCGCTCCACTGACATCCGAAGTCGTTCATGTGGCTCGCCTCAAGTCCTATCATCTACCCTCGACATCGCACGCCTAACACGCACCGGGACGTTGCCTTCAGCCAAGGCGGATAGTGTTACCGGTGAACAGGTTACTCAATAAGTGAACAAATCGTGAACGAAGAAGTGGCGGTGCGCTGGACGACGACGACGTTGACAGTGGGTAGCTGGGCCCTTGGAGTCTGAGCTGAGTGCTGGCCATCTCAGAGCAGCCGCCAATATAGACTTACCGTAACGGTAATACCGTAGCATCCCCGTAATAATATAGACGCGAGAGTCTTCGCGTGCTTCTATTAGAGGAGCGCTCCGAGCGCTCTCGAGTGCTGCTGCTGATAAATCTCATTCCATATGTGTCGCTTGTACGAATAGTTTGATCTAATGACTCACTTCAAACCCTTGGCATGGCGCGATGTCCTGATGACATAGCGCAAGGACACTTCATCATTCTTCATGTTGAGATTCTACACTACTTTTGTGGAAGATACGGAAGTATTTATGTCCTAAGAAGCATTTTGAAGCACTTCCGAAACAAAAGAAAAAAAATGCGTTGTGTAAAGTTATCAGGTATAACAAATACTTGCGACGCAATTCTCTGAACCATATCTTAGCTCACGAGCCTCTGTAGAAAAAGTTCCTAGCTTATTGTCCTCATAATCCTAAGTGCTTTCAGGCTGTCAAGCTAAGGACCAGCCCTCATACTCGATTACGCTTGTCGGCCGGGCACAAAAGGAAAGTAATTGGGGACTCTAGCTTTTGCTTTTCTGCCAAACGGATAGTAGCGGAAGAAGTGGCACGTGCTCACGACGGCAGCTACAGGCGGGAGATTCTTTCTTTGAGCGCAGATGCATTCCATCGCTGTATCGGCTTGCACACACGTTCCAGTTTCCTAAAGCAACCATTGTGGTCAGTGGCTTTCGTTAAGGCCAGGAAAAGGTAAATACCTGTATATAGTGGAAACATGCCATTCATAGAAGGCCATACGTTCAAAGCTTGATGGCTTGTGGAGGGAAGCCAGGGAGTTGTCGGACGTGAATGGAAAAGCGAGGGCAACAATACTTATGCGCAAAAACATAACAAAAGATAGGCTACCTGAAAATAACTTTTAAAGGTGCAACGAATGAATGCAAAGCTAGCAGCTTATAGATCCCTGGTCAGGTCTCTCCTTGTATAGGCGTTAGGCGTGTGGTCACCTCATCTAATTCATGACAGAGATAAAGTTGAGTTGGTACAAAGAAATCAACCAGATTCATTTTTAACCGTTATGATCGCAACTTCTCTTCTTCAAATCACTGCCATGTGTTATCCCTGAATTTCCTCCAGCATCGAGAGTAGTGTGACCGGCTTATCATAGTAGAAGGTTGGGTTTGGGCAACGGTTCACTTGCCACATAGCGCAAAAAAAAACAGGGACACAGGGAGACACACAGGACGGGCCTGTCCTGTGTGTCTCTCTGTGTTCCTGTATGTTTAGCGCTATGTGGCAAGTGAATGGCTTATCATGCTGCACAAAACTGTGCACAAGTCCGTTTCTTTAGCTGCCCCCATTTTATTCACTAGTCATTCTGCACGTGTGACCTGCCGGACCGATCTTATGAATATTACACCGTTCAGGTCTTTGCTTGGTTGCAATAAATTTTCTTTTTTCCCGAACACAGTTCAGATGTGCAATAAACTTGATGGTTCGTTCCGACAGCTACCACCTCAGCAGTTTTTGAAACAAATGCCGACTTATGTACCGGGATTTTCATTTCTATGCAATGTCAAGTACCCAGACAGCAGTGTCTTTAAATAATAATACTGTCACAAACTAGAAGGAGGGCGGCCACATATGCAGAGGGAGATCTTATAGCGGTCGAGTTTAATCCTACAAACCTGAACAGCACGAGGGCTCCTGACGCGACTGTGTCCGCATCGTCGTCCTCTCTCCTCAGGGTGGAGGTGGCGCGGCACAAGCTTTTGGCATTAGTCTACCCTACCCTCGTGAAAGAAAAGCGTCATCCCGGTGCGGAACGGATCGATTAGAAAAGACGAGAAAAACAAAAAAAAAAGAAATGTAGACAAGAAAATTAGAGGGTAAAGCTGACACATATTTCACAAAGATGAGAAGCTGAGACAAACAAAGGACAGAATAATGTGCAGAAGGCGGGTGAAGTGTTTAATATACAGCCTTAGGAGCCCTGCAGTCACCTGAGAGTTGCGGGATCAAGTGGACCACATGCACAGCATTAATTCGTGCTCGCCGACGACAACAGTTCCGTAAGGAACGATACCATAATTCATGCTCCCGACGTGGCCGCGGACTTCATAGAGAGTGAATTAGTAGTGCAGGAATATTTCACCATTTTTTGCGGAAAGTGGTCGACACTCAGGTACGGTCAGACGGGATATAGGAATTTCTGTATGGCCGAGGTTGTAATGTCGGGAGTCCGTCTCCTGCGGCTTTTTCATGAGTAAGCGAGCGAAGTGACGCATTTGTTCGGCTTGGGCGACGATTGTGCCCGCGTCTGGTGCGACGTCGTCATCCGCGCTCGAGAGCTCCTCGTACAGCACCATCTATACTCCTCTCTCGTAGACAATACGGAACGCGGTAAAGCAGGATATTTCCTGAATTGCGGTGTTAAACCCGAAGGTAAAGTACGGGAGTATCTGATCGAACGTTTTGTGTTCAGCATCCACTTAAATAGAAATTATATCCGCGAGCGTCGTGTTCAGGCTTTCTGTGAGCCCAATTATGTGGGGGTGATCTCCTTCTAGTTTGTGACAACTGATAGACGTACTGTAAGGAAAGAACGTACTATGGACGTACTATACCCGCGGCCATTAGTTCATATCATCGCTATTCGTGAGGCCGTTGTGTTTTCATCCGCTTGCCGTGACGCAACAATTGGGCAGCTGCTTTCGGTGAAGAACAGCAAAAGATCGATATAAAAATTATTTTGGGACTAAGAAAAAGATTTAAGAATAAAGAGTCCCACACAGGAAAAATATACATAGATTATGTTAGGACTAAAAAAAAGTGCACACCTGCCTGAACAGGATAGATATAAAGTGGTAGAGTATCTTTCACAGACGGTCATCCGTTCAAAACATGGCGGCTTGACGGCACACACCAGCACAATCTCAGATGTGAGTGGCGAAGGAAGCGAGACCATCAATATAAAGAAAGACTTTACGTGATAGTTTACATATTTCTTAAAGCTTACGCTGTGGTATAACATACATCGTCACGTGCACAAAAAAAAACAAATTAACCAGCGTTTCAGCCTTCAGCGCTGCACACGACACGTGGACGAGGACAGAAAACACGGTGAGACGCAGCGTTCCCCGGAATTCTACACATGGAAAAAAAGCGATTGGCAAAAGAAATACACTCGACAAAGGTTGAAGAAAAAGGAAAAAAAAATCTATTGAAGCTTAATCAGCCCTGCCGGTCCTTTGATCACACTATAATGAGAAAATGCGCCACTGCCTTAAGTTGCGACAAGTTTTCTGGAACATGTGTATCCCTAGAAGATTGTGTCGTGTTGGTTGATCGTATGTTGTGTCGTGTGAATGCAGAGTAATTCCGTGAGCAAGCGTGCTGATATAGATATTCCCTAAGCAGCCACACGGACCACGTCCCACACGATAGCTTGGCCAGTGTCATTTGATGTTTTGTTAAAGCATTTGAACTATTATTGCATTGACAGATATGAACCAGGATATGCCGATGGGTGTCGCCGGGAGACGTCCAAGCTGTAGCAAACTTTATACCTTGAGTTCTGTACACGAGGTAACTTTGGACAAGCTCGGAAGGACCAACAGCCTTGATCTGCTGGGATAAACCACACACATTCGCAAGCCGACTGCAAAAGGCGCTGCCACCGCAGAAACTCCAGGATCTGTAATCAATACCCACGATAATATTAGGTTGTCAGAAATAGTTAGCGATTAGCACAACCAATATTCTATCGGTGTGGATAAAGTGGTCATATTAGGTTTCAGATCCGCGCAATTCAGAGCCTGAACGCTCACATTTCGTGATGTGGTAGCGAGCTATACATGGGGGCCCTAGAAGTGCTTCGTACTCCACGCTGGTGATCGATGGCAAATAATTACGTGAGACTTGTTCTTCGCGTCAGTGTGCCTCATTGTGCGTGCCTTTGGACACCGGACCATGCGGGGGAAGGGCTTGACCTGACCATCCTCGCTTTTTTATGGTGTAGTTAATCAAGGACTAGCTACTACAGCTCTTTCAGCATCGTGCATGATTGTGAATTGACGGAATATTCCAGACTTTCGTGGCCGTCTCTGCAGTGTGTGGTGAACATTCAAGTCGTTTCCAGAGCAGAACAGAAATGATTTTTTAATGTATCTCGCATGGACCACAACATGGTAATGCCTAAGCTGGTGGAAATCGGGGAGGAGCTCTGGAAAACTAAACTCTTCCTAATATCAGGAAATGCTTGCTTAAGCTATGTGTATGTAGGTAGGCCGATATTCTTGTCACGTCATTGGCAAGGATTGGGAGAAAGTGGCCGAATTTCGTTTCTATTTCAATCGCCTTATTGCGAATGCATCTCTGCGACAGGTGGCTACACTATGCAAATCGGAAACGCTTTGTGGGAAATACTAGGCGACAGCTAAAGGGCTATCGAGAGACATTGCTGCGGTCAGTTCACAGGCCACGACTAAACAGACCAGTTTATTAATTAATTAATTATTTATTGCCTAAAATTTCAACACCCATAGGCACTACAGAAAGGAGTGTTGAGTTTGTAACATTAGTTGCAGAACAATAACAACAAAAAACACTTTAAAGCACCTTTAACCGCGATCTTTAAGTGAATGGCATAACAAATGGAGACTGTGTGGGCGAGAAGGCGGTTCCATTCAGTAGCTGTTCTTGGCCAAACGGAAGAATGGTGCGAATTAGTACGGCAAGTTGGCACTCCAACCTTGTGTTGATGATTGATGCGTGATGAGGTGCAGATGGATGCGGTGAAAAGATTTTCTTTCAGGAATGGATTAAAGAAGTACGTTTTATGAAAAAGACATAGGCGCAAGGTCGTTAGACACATAGAAAGGTCAGCCAGAATAAGTGTATGTTTCGTGGAAATCACATTGGATTGATTTCACTGGTTCCACTGGTGCACTGGTTAAGCGATGCGGCACTGCCCTTCGGTGGCAGGTGTGCCAACGTTGGAAATTGAGAGACTTGGGCTGCTCTTCCCGAGCACCTCTCAAGAGCATTCATTAACTGAGCTGCCACCCGTCATGGTGGGCACTGCGTATAGGACAGTCCAAGGGTGCTTGATAGCATCCAAAATCACACAAGCGGGCCAGTAGAAACGCATTTCTGGCGATGCTGGGTGTCAGTCATGGTTCAGCGGGAGATCATTCGGCAGTGTTGAGCACCTTGCGCGAGTTAACAAACACAAGTATATTTCGCAGACGCCGAGTTGGTGAATGGAGAGTGGTATCTACTGTAGCAGGCAGACAAAAGTCGTAAAGAAGAAGGAAAGAAGCCAGGCTAAGCACAGCAACACGAGGCGATGTCAATGCCGCTCAAGCGCAGGTTCATCTTCGTCTTTCGCTCAAATCTGCGTCTTCATTTATTGCGTAAGCAATACTGCGCCAGGTTTCGAGCCGTCGCGTACCTCCCGGTCGTGGTCACGGTAGACCTTTAACCGCAGTGAGGTCACAGAGAAGGAGCGCCGTAGCCATAACAACCGTTTCAGCGTATCGGCGTCACTACATAAACTCTGTCGAGGCTGGGAATCGAACCAGGGCCTTTGGCACTTGAAGCGGAGACGCTACCACTCCGCCATGAAGGCTCAAGATATTAGCATTAATAAAGGCGCATATAGTGAATGCATGGGTTTAATAAATAAAATAAAATATATAAAAGAATAAAAATAAGAACAGAAACGAAAAATTAGCTGAGGTTTATCTCTGGTTAAACCGGGCAAGTTGCGTGAGCAATGTCGATAGCGCTTGACTAGGCGCGCGGCGGCGGCGGTCCTGCCATCGTAAGCAGCGTCGAGAGCCGTTGCCATAGCAACCGTTTCAGCCGCGCTCCACCAGGCGGCAGGACCGTCGCTGCGCCGCCGCCGCTGCCGCGCCACTTGTCGCGCGCTCTCGACGCAGCTTACGCAACTTGCCCGTTTAACCAGAGCTAATCCTTAGATATTTTTTTTTACAATATATACAAGGTGTTTCAGGGACTAATTAAAATTTCCTAAAGAAAGGTTTTTAGGGTAAAGATGTGTATTTTGCAGCATACTATAACCAGTTAAACAGCACTTGCTGGGCGTGTTGGAAAACCAAGCTTAAAACTACACGGCGCAAAGACAAACCCGGAAAAGTATGGAAACACCACAAAGCGCTGACATCACCAAAACTTTAATGCCGCTTGCAGCGTAAACAAATACCCTATCGCGCGCATGTGCAGCAATGAAAGGAAAAAGGAGATGTTACGCTTTATCTGGCACCGGCATCACGTTGCACCAAAACCGACTCTCCCTCGAACAGGCAAGCAAAACGCAGGCTAAAAAACTATCACGCACGAACCCAAGAGGCCCAGGGTTAAACCCCCCTATCCGTAACTCAGTGCAGGTTACATTCCTAAAAAATTGCCGCTCTTCTTCGGAAGAACCACAATAGTTCACAAATACTTGAACAAAGTGGCGAGGGAGATGGTGGAAGCTTCTGAAATTGCTGAGAGAGTGGACAATTGGTTTATGGTTTATGGTTTTGTTTATGGGGTTTTAACGTCCCAAAGCGACTAAGGCTATGAGAGACGCCGTAGTGAAGGGCTCCGGAAATTTCGACCACCTGGGGTTCTTTAACGTGCACTGACATCGCACAGTACACGGGCCTCTAAAATTTCTCCTCCAAAGAAATTCTAGCCGCCGCGGCCGGGATCGAACCCGCGTCTTTTGGGTCAGCAGCCGAGCACCATAACCGCGTAGCCACAGCGGCGGCAGAGAGTGGATAATTGTGTCAGCACTCCACTGGTGTTTTTGAATGAGAAAGAGAGCCAATTTCGCTGCACAGTGCGAGAATACACGCGCTTTCGAAAGCATGTATTCGAAGCAACCCCTCCAGTGCAGGTAAAAAAGCCAAATTTTCACGAGCGACAGCGCCAAGAGTAAGCGCGTTTTCGAAATTCTACACTGTGATAGGGCTATTACCAACGACCGTCTGCAAAACAACCGGCTACAGTTCCGACTAGGTGCCCAGTTTTACTAGTTAATAAGTTAATTACCAATACTTAGTTAGCCAGCTTACTACGACAGAATATTCATCGGTTTTGTAGCGTCCGCCAAATCTGATAATAATATGCCGCAAATCCATATTTTGACACTAAAAAGCCTATTTTTGAATTTTTTAAAGTGTGCGCTGAAACACCCACCATATACACGTCTAGCGGGAGGTCCATAACTCAGAAGGACGGTTGGCAACCTGACACAAGACAGACTCCTGAAAAACAGACAAGCCAAAAAACAAATCATCATTGTCAACTAGACTACGTTCACTGCAGGACAAAGGCCTCTCCAATACCTGTGCATTTAACCCTGTCCTTTCGCAGCTGGTGCCGCGGTATCCCCTCAAACTTCTTTATTTCACTCGCCCTCGTAATTTTCTGCCGTCCCCTGCTACGCCTGCCTTCTCTTGCTATCCACGCCGTTCCCTAATGACCGCGGGTTATCTCGCCGTCCCATTGCATGCCCTGACCAGCCCATTTCTTCTTCTTCACTTCGTCTAGAATACCATTCACCCCGGTTTGTTTTATGACCCACTCTGCCCTCTTCGGCTAGCTAGCTCTCTTGTCCTCAATTAAATTTGAAGCCTGTTTGGTATCCAGCACGCTTTTGCCTCGTGGGTTAATGCCGGTAAGAAACAGCTGTTACAAACTTTTCTCTCGCGGGATCGTGGCCAACTACTTCCATAATCTCACGAAACAGGCAAACAAAAACACATCGGATAAAGACGGGGAATGCACACTATAGGTGCTACCACACTATAGTGGGACTGATCCTAACAAATCGAACGACTAGCATTTCTTCTGATGTCATGGAAAGTTTTTCAAGTACACCTCTTGAAACAGGTGCTATATGCGTAATGCGCGGAGTCCAGGCAAACCCGGTGCTTATCGTCCCAGCATTGCACGTTGTTCGGTCCTTCCCTGTTCTGCACATGGTACTGCAGCAGTATGTTGTGCAGGAGGAGGGGGTGGTAACGCCGGTTCTATAAAGCACACGCCTTTGAAAAGAAAGCGGCTTCATGACGCTCTGGTGGATTCCTTAGTAAAGCTGGAAGTTACCGCGTGCTTGAGAATCGATGTAAGTAAAAGCCCTCGCACGCACATTTCTAAAAACTTTTGCGATGTTGACACACGAATTACTGTCAGCACCGTACCCGTTGAAGTCACACAAAACCTAGTCTTATTTACCTTTTTCTTTTCAGCGTGCTCTCCCTGCGTGAATGAATTTCATTTGGTTCGCACGGGTGTTATACCAAGAAGAAGCTGATAGCTTGTCTCCAGCGTACGTTTGCCAGGTGAGCGGTATTAGAAAACCGAATATGCCTTACTGTTCGCAGCAGCTGCTAAAGAATTGCGCGAGCTTCACGGGAGAGCAAAAATTTGCAATCATGTTTTTTGTTTTGTTTTTTCACTAGCAGCTATATGAAAAGCGCAGCGATCGAGAGACACGGCGCCAGTTTTCAAGAAACATGCTTAGTTATTCAGCCATTCGGGCTCTCCATACAAGAAGCGGAAGCGCAATTTTTAGTTACCCGCTACTCACGTTTTTCTTTTATTCTGGCAAAGCCGGACAGGTAGTTTATTGCTCACAATCCGATTGAACAAGCGCTTCATGACAACTGTAATCAGGACTGATACACGGTAAGGCTGCGCCATGATAAGAATGCGAAACTAAAAGAATACAGCGTTCTTTCCTAAAACATGGGCAGCAGAATGTCACCAATATATCGTTCATATAATTTTATAAGGTCGAGCAAAATTCTAGCCCCTATCACTGCGGTTGGCTATGAAGGATGCGATAAGACAGTTTTAGCTGGCCGGTTTTACGGTCCCCTCCGCTTATCCTGGCCCGTTCAACATAAGCATAGCGGGAGTGCGGCGAGCAAGTTTTATAAAGCAAATTGTTCTGCTGGTAAGGTTAAGAAGAGTGGTTTTGACTTGTGACGCCATCTAGAGGTGAAAAATAGAACCGTATGTTGATCAAACTCCAAATTTGTGCTTCTAGTACAACCCGCCACGCTGGCTCATTGGTTACACCGGTCGGCTGCTGACTCGAAGACGCGGGTTCAATCCCGGCCGCGGCGGCTGAATTTCAATGGAGGCGAAATTCTAGAGGCCCGTGTACTGTGCGTTGTCAGTGCACGTTAAAGAACCACAGGTGATCGAAATTTCCGGAGACCTTCACTACGGCGTCCCTCTTAGCCTGAGACGCTTTGGGGCGTTAAACACCAATAAAATAATAAACCAAACCTTTTAGTTCATATCCACTGTGCGGATTTCAGGGAGTGGATTACAAGAGAAGGAAAACGTACCCGGGGGCGGCAGAAAGTTAGGTGGGCGGATGAGATTAAGAAGTTTACGGGGATACGATGGCCGCAACTGCAGCAATGGACAGGGTTAATTGGAGAGACATGGGAGAGGCCTTTGCCCTGCAATGGTAATAGTCAGACTGATGATGATTATGAGTTCATATCTCTTTGTGTTTGTTTGCTTGGAACTTTACTGGTTTTGAGTGAACAAGGTTGCTTAAAGGCACCTGATCGGGCAACTCAGTGAAAGAAAACGCGACTTGCATTGGTAGTTTATCCACACCGACCAATGCCGCACTCTTCGTGCGTGGCGCTGCTTTCAACCGCTATTTTAGTGTTTTTCCTGCTCTCTACGCTGCGCAAAACAAGAATTCAGACTGCGGCAGTGTATGTTTCCTTTCGCGCTATTAAACTGTAGATAAATACACGATAACTTCATTTCGAAACGTTTGCAGTTTGTCGGGGTGAACACTTCTGCATACCAGTGCACAAACGTATGCTCATTAGCAAAATAAATTGAGACAGGCGTGAAGGCGGCGACTTTCTCGAATATGCTCTCTATTTATCTGGAAGTAGCTCGTAAGGAGGTTAACGCGATTTTCGCAGCTCGCAACGTCCAATCGTGCTTTGTTTCGATTGCGGCATTTTCAGACACCCGCTTCCACATCAGCTCACAGTCGCGCTAGAGGATTCACCACGACTACGCCGCGGTGCAAACAGCGAACTTTGTAAATTTTAAGCGCTTTCAACGATTTTAGGCTATAAAAGCAGCCCTTTTGGACAGTGAAACTAGGTAAGCGCAATCAAAGGCGACCGTCGAGCCAGAGGCAGACATCTTGAACTAACCAGAAAATCGGAGGCATTTCCATACGATGCGACGCTGCACTAAACCGGCGCGCCTGCACAACGGAGGCGCCGCTCCGCTTACCCGCTAGCGGGTGAGCGTGCTGCACATGTACGCTTGAGCCTCCGCCTCGCTGAGCTCTCTAGCGGACCACAAAACCGGTTAGCCAAAAGTGTTTAATAAAGACTCAACTGGGAAGCATTAAAGGCGTGGCTCTCAGCGTCAAGACAGTTCGCTTAGAAACAGGCTCGCAAAATCACTGAAGTGCCTGCCTCACCGCTCCTATAATTGTTAAGGCGATTTTAGAATTTTTTTTCTCGGCGACAGCCACTTTAAAATTTCTTCCTGGAACGTTCATACAGCTGCGCATCATGAAATGACGAAAAAATTCTAATATATGAGAAACATAATCATAGCCACCCTTCAAATCATCGCTGGCGCACGCGCCGCGGAAACTGATAATCATATCGCTGCTTCAAGAATAGGCCACGTGAGGTACGCAGAATCGTTGGAACGATCGCGCCGCGTTTCTCAGTGCACTAGATGCCCCGTCAAGATGTGGACGGTGCGACTGAGTGGTGTTCCAGAGCAAGTCAACCACGGTGCCGTTTCCATCAACGGCAAGGTATACTCGTTCGGCTCTTTTCACGAGGACGGGCCTCACCCCTTAAGGAACCTCGTCGACGTGTCCATCTTCGACCCTGCAACGTCGCAGTGGTATATCGTGCTAACACATTCGCTGTTGAATGGCCAGCCGAATTGCATTTTTCGTCGCACCGTTGTCGCCTATGGTCACTGCGCGTACCTTTGGGGCTTGCGGAACGGCTGGCAGCCGGAAAGCGTCCTTTATTGTTTCGACACCAACACCATGACATGGAGCTGCCCTCAAGTGAATGGCGATGCGCCGACACCGCATTACGGCGCCTCAGCTTGCATGGTCGGTCAGCGCATGTATATCTTTGGTGACGCGGATTTTGCCCAAGATGTCAGCGCGCTTGACCTGGATACCATGGAGTGGCATCGTGTCCCCACCAATGGAGAAGTCCTTGCTCCGCGATCCTTCCACACAGCCTCTTTAATCGGGACCCGCATGTACGTGTGGGGAGGTGGCATAGCTGCCCCTTTTCTCGCTGGTCGCATTGAAAATGTCTACTCTTTATACTACCTGGAAACAACAACCTCGACCTGGGTACGCCCACAGGTACAAGGCTTTCCCCCCGTGGCTCGGTACGGGCATTCAGCCTTTGTCTACAGAGGCGAGCTGTACATCTTTGGGGGTTACAACCAACTTTTGGACACTTTCTGTGCAGACATGCACAAGTATGACCCCGAGACATCGTGCTGGACTGAGGTGAAGCCGTGGGGCTCAGGACCGTCTGCCAGGTGGTTTCCAGGCTGCTGCATTTCTGGCGAAAGAGTGTTCGTGTTCGGCGGCTATGGCCCGGAAGCGAACATGCAGGAAGGGGAGATTGTTGAGGAGCAAGCGACGCTGACCGATCTTCACGTGTTGCACTTGGAACCGACACTAGTGAACTTATGCCTGCTTGCGGTCATCGATGCACGACTGGATGTAGGCCATATCCCACTGATCAGAAATTAGATCAACGCTATCCTGTCACCCAAATCGAAGTCGCTAAGCAGATGCTGCACTTCAAGGAAATGGAGCCCCTTCGACGAATCTATATTTCTCGTCGCCGATAAATGAGTTTTCAACCTAGATACCTATCTCGTGAATAAACACTTTTACTGTAAAAACTTTTCGTCTCACTCTCAGTATTCTGACGCAGCAGTTGGATAATTTTTAATAACACGACAAGTTTGTCCGAAGGCATATTTACTACTGCATATCGATTTCACTCCATACTAGCATTCCTTTTTTGGCGATTCGGTATAATATTATTTCGCTTCAGTCTCAAGCTCGTGTCTAGCTGCATGTAGCACCTACAAGACATCTTTTTCAAGGCAGACGGCAGTGCGACTTCCCCGATAAGACAGTAATCCTGCATTTCAGTTGGGCTCCAGGATGGATTCTTCTACATCTGCACTGCTTCGGAAAATACGCGGTTTTCCCCTGTTCTTGCATGTTGGTCCACAGGTTGATCCGATAGAATATAATCGGTCGCAATGCTGACGACTCTATATTTTCGGGTCATATCTACAGTTTCCTAATAACATCTCTCAACGAACCGACAACGATCCATGTGTTAACCTTGCGCGGTAGTACTCTTGATGGCTTGTGTATCAGATCGTATAGAAGGTAGTCGACAGCATGCTGGCCGGAACAAGAAATTTCCTTTTTTATCTCCACGTCGTATCAATACGGATGTGGCGGTGGCGCAGACGCACATGGCGTATCAGTTAGATTCCTGACGAACCATTGCACTGCCCCGATAAAATTGGCGCTGCGCTTAACGAGCAACGTCATGTGGTTGTCTTCCAGACCTTGCCCACTTCAGGAAATTCAGACGGCAGAGAACCACGCTAGAGGACGCTGCGGACGGCATTGAACAACGCCTTGTCTGACCGACTCTACGCGTTTTGTCGGGAAGGAGGAATAGTTCGTGCTAGTCGAAAAAATCTTCCTTTGCGCGCGCTTTTTCTGTAGAGAAACGCAGGTCGTGTTCGCGGCTTTAATAAAACTGCGCGGAAGAGCGTTGTTTTTGCCCCAACACATTTTTTTTTTGGCCAGAGTGAATAACCACGTGGTGTCTCATATAAAAACTGACATTCAATGCAATCTTTAAACTAAACTGCGACACAAATGCGCGTCAGGTTTTCTTCGTATCTACATATTGCATTTTCTCAGCTCGCTGTGATTCTTTTTTCTTTCAGTGTGTCTTTCAGTGGCCGAGGTCTTTCAGTGGCTTTCGCGCCAGGGTTCTGACTCTACGGTCGCGGGTCGAATGTTGCCCGTTTCCATCGAGACAAATTACGAAAACACGTTTCGCAATGTCGGTGCGCGCTAATGAATTTCAGGTGGTTAAAAAATATGGTTTTCGCACGGGCGTAGGGCTAGTGCGTTCATTACAATAACACAGACTTCCATTACCGTGCTCACACAGGCAGTACCCCCGGACAGATGTAGTTAACGCCTATAGTGTATTTATTAGCACTCAGATTTTTTTTTAAAGGCCGCTGAACCCAAAGCCCTCAAGTACGGTACTGCCCAAACTCTAGGTACAGCCTCGGGGCTCTAAACACGCAAAACCCTACCACTCCAAAGCTTTAACGCGCTTCAATGGGGCACGTACCGCTCCCGAGTCTGTGAGAAATCACAGACACGCTAAGCGCATGCGTCATTTACTGATTGTCCAAGAAGTCAGCCGCTTCCTTGTCTTTAGGTAGGCGCGCGCCGCGTCATTCATCACTAAACTGACCACCACTGAACATCACTGGCTCATGGTGCAGCAGCTGGGCATCTGCACACATTTTCGAGCCCGCGGAGAGACGGACGCAAGAGGCGCCAGCTGCACGCGAACATAGAAAGTACTTCGCAGCAAGTGAACATGGTCAGTCAAAGCGCCGCGGCGTCGGGTGCCCGATAAAAGCCTCAGAATGCTCGGCGAAGGAATGCGGGCCGGTCGTGGCGCAGCTGCCAGTTTTTATAGGTGTAGCGAAAATACTGCTCGAGTTCCCTAGTGCGTAGTCCTCATATTGGTGCTATTTCTTCAAATATCAACGTTGAGTGTACGAGCGAGTTTACTTTCTCTTTAACCTTCTCGGATATCCTCAAGCAGTTATTTGTCTTCGTAAAAATTACTGACATTGTTCTGAAGTTTTCTTCCTTGCGAATACAGGCGCGAGTCTAATATAAGAGCTGTGTGCTCTCAGAGCAGGTTAATGTGTACGGTGTCCATTGGGCAACGTACGGTATAGATTGTTTTTTGCGCACACAGCAAAATAAAGCGTCTCTTGTGAAACTATGCAAGTTTTTCACCATGGCATCGTTAGGCCCGGGAAGGAATCCTTTGTAACTTCCGCCCTTAGAACTGCTCTTCTGCCTTAGTGCCGATGCATCTGCTGTTTAGGAATTTCTGTGAAGCTTGCGTTTCGCGTATAAGCAGACATGACCCGGCAAATGAGTGGCATTTTATGAGAGGCGTTGGAACCAAGGGGGTGAAGTTTTCTATTGTCCCCAAGACGCCACGAACAACCGACGCTGGCGCCAATCCCTGCGACCAAAACACGCAGGCGCGGGGATTGTTCACAAGGCATCTGCTTCAGTCGTGGACTGGGAAAAATCGGGCCACCTAATGGATAGTGGGCGGATGTAGAGTTGTCCGACTGCGCCCCGCCGCGGTGGCTCCGTGGTTACAGTGGTCGGATGCTGACCTTAAAGACGCGGATTCGATCCCGGCCGCGGCGATTGAATTTCGGTGAAGGCAAAATTCCAGAAGCCCGTGTACTGTGCGATGTCAGTGCAGGTTAAGGTACACCTGGTGGTCGAAATTTCCGGAGCCCTCCACTACGGCGTCCCTCATAACCTGAGTTGATTGGGACGTTCAACCCCATAAACCATCAACCAGTTGTCCGACTGCCCTGCGTGTGGCAGTGCGCCGCGCTTTACACGGGTCTTCCTACACTATTCATTTCTTGCTGTGGCATGGTAAAGTTCGCTGCTCTGCTAGTGAAGTGTAGTAACCGAGGCTCGGGCCTAATTTAGCAGGAGTAGAGAAGACATTTCTGCATTGTGTTATTGCCACTTATGTCCTTGTCGTTACTCTCAGTCTAAAAGAGATATTTCTAAAAAAAAACTTTGTCTCCATTACAGAATTCCACACGACTCAGATAATCTGTGTCGACATACCTGAGATGTGAAGTTTATCGCAAACGGCGGACCTAACAATCGAAGTCCATCAGATTGGGCATCATTCACGCAATAAGTGTGCAATCACTACGCGCATACTGTTCGCGCAGTAGAGAAGAATCCTTATGTGCACAGTGAGTTCACGCAATTTAATGCGTGCACGATGTATCTTGCAATCGTAGATAGCTGCAGAAAACTTCCATGTACTAATGCAAACACTTGAAAGCAAACCACTATCACGCTAAGGCCTTCACTTTACGTGTTAATATATGTGACATCAACAAAATTAAATTAACATTGAGATGCACAATCGGCTCCCTTGATGTGCCAACCCTTCTGCGGAGCAAGCATGATGACTGTTTTGTCAATGGTAGTGAATAAGGCACAGCCCTTACAAAATGCACATTGAGATGCAATTAACTGTTTATAGAGTATTTGTTGAGTCAATAAAAAGTCTATTAATACTCAAATCTTAATGACATCGGACTATAAAAAGTCAATATGTTCTTGACTGGTATGACCCAATATAAATTTAATTAACTACAAGTGAATTAAAACTCAAGCATCAAAAAATCAATTTACATCGATTTCTCACTATATCATTAAAAAGTCAATAAGTTCTTGACTGATATGACCCAATATAAATTTAATTAACTACAAGTGAATTAAAACTCAAGCATCAAAAAATCAATTTACAGCCCATTTCTCACCGTGTCATTAAAAAGTCAATAAGTTCTTGACTAATTTGACCCAATACAAATTTAATTGACTTCAAGTGAATTAAAACTCAGGCAACAAAAATTCCATTTACAGCCCATTTCTCACGACTCATTAAAGAGTCAATATGTTATTGACTGATATGACCCAATATAAATTTAATTGACTACAAGTGAATTAAAACTGAAGCAACAAAAATTCCATTTACAGCCCATTTCTCACGACTCATTAAAAAGTCAATATGTTATTGACTGACATGACCCAATATAAATTTAATTGACTACAAGTGAATTAAAAATCAAGCAAGAAAAAATCCATTTACAGACGATTTCTCACGAGGCATTTAAAAGTCAATATGTTATTGACTGATATGAGCCAATATGAATACAACTGACTACAATTGAATTAAAACTTTAGCAACAAAAATTAAATTTACAACAGATTTCTCACCAATTATGGAACTAACCGCAACAACAGCTCAAACGATTCCCATTTCAGCTGAACAGCCTTTATTCATATTATATCTGCTATGGGAGAGGTCATGATGTTGAAGTTGGTTGTAGGTTGTGACTCGGAAAAACACTGCTCATGAGGTCGCTTCGCAGTGTAAAATTTAACGTATAACTGAACACAGCATTCTTTTTTGGTACCAAGTGAGAAATGTGGTATGAAACTCTCCTTAGGTTGGAATTGCACAATGTAAGGGAGAGCTAACTTGAGTTACTGATTCATAAATGTGACAGCATAATGGTGCAGAGGCAGCATTACCTGAATACCGGGCGTTTCAGGAATCACTTTCAAAAATTTTCAAAAATAGGCTTTTTGGGGTAAAAATATCGTTTGTGCTATCACCAGTGTTGGCGGACAACAGAAAGCCGGTAAATTGTCCTCAGTAAGCTGGTTTACTAATTTTTAATAAATAACTTTTTAATCAGTAGAGTTAGACGCCTAGTTGCAATCAGAGATTTGTAGCTGGTCGTAATAGCCATATCAGTTTTTAGAATTTGGAAAGCGCGATTACCCTTGGGGCTGCGGCTCGACAAAATTTGGCTTTTTCGACTAGTTACATGCACTAGAGGGCTTGCTTTGCCTGCATGCTTTCGAAAGCGAATGTATTTTCGCACGATGCATCCAAATTTTGCATCCAAATTGCATGCTATCAGTCACAGTTTTAGTCAACAAGTTCAGAGGCTGAGGTCAGCAGGCTTTCCGGATGATGCTATAATACTGGCATGCAATAAAATACTTTAAAAAATTAAGTCCTATTTTAGGCACGAGACACCGGAGCCTCCAGGCCAGGTTAAAAAGAAATTTGCTGTCGTGCCCTACGTTCACCAGTTGTCCCACCGTTTAAAGCAGGTAGGCCGCAGATATGGGGTAGATGTGCTTTTTTCAGCACCTAATAAGCTGGGCAAAATTTTCAACCAAGAACCTAAACCAACTCGCCCAACTTAACGTTCTACTACTTGCACCAGGGTTGATAGGGAAAGCAGAGAAGAAAAACAAAAAAGGACAAAAACGAAGACAAGAAAAGAGTGAAGTAAATCATGATTTAAAGTTCGTCTCTTGTGCCAAGGGTGTGGTGTACAGGGTTCCCTTCACGTGCGGCGAGAACTATATAGGCCAGACGGGAAGATGCCTAAATTCCCGCCTGCGTGAACATAACACCTCTTTGAAAGGGGACCCTTCCTCGAACCTAGCCTTGCACTACAAATAATGTAATAGTAACACCTCCGCGCCTGCTGCCCAACAATGTTTTCCACTTTTTAACAACACAAAGATCTTGTACATTAACAAAGATAGATTAACTAGGGAAATTAGCGAAGCATTTCATATTCAGAAAAACCACGACACATGCGTAAGCACTCCATCCGTCCTCGTTCATGACTGCGAGATATCGTTTCATGAAGGTCATGGCTGATTTCAACATCTAATCAGTGCTGTTGGCGTCAATCATGCGTGCTCCTGGTTGTTTCTAGAGTATATTTTTTCATGTTTCGTGCAATAAACCTTCAGTTGCTACTCAGCGCCTGTCCCGTCTTCTTTTCTTGCGTCCCTGTTCCTGCGCTGTTTTTTTCTCAATTCGAGAATTGCAACTCAGGATTTGTTAGTGGTTTATTAGGAAGCACAAAACAAAGGATAATAACAAATGCACGGGATGGAAGCTAGTGACCAATTCACTGTAGGTATGTCATCATGTGAAGGTTTGTGTACTATCAGCAACGAATGAAATGCGAACAAGAAAACATCGGTGGCAACACAACAACACCAAATTATTAGCTCCTGGATGAGAAATACTAGCGAGGTTATATAACAGTTCTAACGAAAAGTCTTCGCGCCTTCGAAAATAAAATAGCAGAAGCCAGTATTCAGCTTCCCCTGGCTAAGAGCTGCGTATTTTCCTGTCCGTGGTTCAGCTGTCTTGTTCGTGTTTCATTTCTTGCTGATAGTACAAGAGGTTAATTGATGGGCATAGTTTGTAGCTCATGTGAGGGACAGTATAAACAGCTTAAATGGCGAGGTTCTGAGAGCAATGGGGCAGTGCATGAGCAGAAAAACTAGCCAGGAATTAAGAACTTTTCATGAATTCTCAGTTGTCATGTTTTAGAAATAAGGCTGTTGGTATTTGGCAGCCATGTGCTGTGAAGCTCGGTATTTTAAAAGTGCTGAGGCCTAAGGGATTCTGATTCAGTGTTGGCATTCATGGGTGCTGTCACATTAGCCATCCTCCTTTAATGCAAATAGCAGCATTTGCTAGTTGTGTTTGCAATGGGATCATTATAGCAGTGCATATCATAATAAATATATAATTTTACTCCCTTAATCTTCAGGAACTGTCGCTACACACAAATGGATTCAAGCTGCCATCAAGGCAATGAAAGATATTCGACTTTCTCGGAAAAGATGCATGCTATGACGCGAGGGGCCTCCAGTGTGACTCATTCGCTGCTTTTGTCTACTAATAAAGCTAAGGTTGCTCTTAGGCAAATGTGAGCGTTTTTTTTTGTTCTTTCAATACGTACTTGCTCTTCGTGCTTGTCAAGAACATGAATCATGTAATAATTATTTGCATGCTGCTACGTACATACTACCGTGCTCAAATTTGAGAGACCCCTGTGAGTTCTTGCCGAATTTTACCAAACTGCATGCGGGCGCCGCCTGACGAAGCAATCCTGTTGTCGAGACTGATGCCCATATGCAATATGGCACGTTTCAGCATGCACTTGCATTGGTTTCTTAATTTTGCTCACGATAGTACGTCCAAACATTGAGCATCACTATGAAGACATGTTAGGTAACAAATTTGTTTCTGGATGCTTCACCCTTCCTTTGACATCATCCCGGAATGCTACACCAACCGCACCAGGGAACAGTAAACCAAAGCACACCAGAGCTGGTATCAGCCGGCTAGGTCACACTAGATGAGAACACACTATGCCATGTCACAGAACCCATTTCTGAAACCCTGATCTGGAAACACCAGGAAGGGTAATTCGCCAATTTTCTTATGTGCGAGTGTATCACAGTGTTGTGATTTTTAGATCACCACACGCACATAGCGGATGCACTATGTAGCTCGGAACACTGTGGCAAGGTAATAAACAACCAGTAAACTTTCGACTGGATGTATTTAGATCTTTTAATAAACAGTGAGTTAAATGTGAACTGCAGGTCAATTAAATAAAAATGCCAAGTAATAAACTCGCAATTAAATGTGAACTGCAGGTTTTCAAACAGTCAGTTAAATATGTGTTGCCAGTCAATAAAATCTCAATTTAGATCTATTGAGTTAAATGAATAAACTGCCAATTGGAATACGGTGGCCAATTTTAAATTGAAACTCAACACAAATATCTATAAACTGTCAATTAAACTGCAAAAGAATTCATAATAAACTGGTAATTAAATATTAACTTAATATGAATTCAGTGTTAATTGACATGCAATTAAATGTGAACTGCAGGTTTATAAACCGTCAGTTAAATATGTATTGCCAGTCAATAAAATCTCAATTTGGATCTATCGAGTTAAGTTAATAAACAGCCAATTGGAATACGGTGGCCAATTTTAAATTGAAACTCAACACGAAAAAGTCTATAAACTGTCAATTAAACCCCAAAAGAATTCATAATAAACTGGCAATTAAATGTTAACTTAATATAAATTCAGTATTAATTGACATGCAATTAAATGTTAACTGCAGGTTTATAAACAGTCAGTTAAATATGTATTGCCAGTCAATAAAATCTCAATTTGGATTTATCGAGTTAAGTTAATAAACAGCCAATTGGAATACGGTGGCCAATTTTAAATTGAAACTCAACAAAAAAAGTCTATAAGCTCTCAATTAAACCGCAATACAATTTATTGCCGAGACTCAATAAGTATTTAATTAAAACTGGGTACAAATTTTTGTAAGGGCTAGTTCGTCATCCACAGAGCGAAATAAGCAGTGGGTTCCGAGTAGGCGAGCATAGGCAGATGTTCCGGTCTTAGCTGTGCGGGTGTCACTGCACCCTTCGCAATTTCGAAGTTCGAGAGCACAAAACAGAACACGACCGTAGCTGTGGCAGCACCGACATTACTAATACATGAAGGAACACAACGCCAGTGTCTGTGACCGGCTCCGAATAGCAGGCGTCAGCGCGACTGCACAAGTTCGCGTAACCGAAACCGAAAGACCTTAACCAAATCCAAACTTGGTGCAAAATTGATTAATGTCTCTCAATATTTCCAAAACATGTTTGATTTCGTTCCATCGTCCGCAGATGCATACTCCTTCTAAATACCCTCTTCTCGGTTCAGAAGTCTCGCCCGGCTCTACCTGTAGTCACTTGGGTATTAGTGTAAAGCAAAACCTAACATGATCATCTCATATCACGAACATCGCCAACGAGGCTAATCGTACCCTTGGTTTCATACGGCGCAATCTACCATTTGCCACCCCATCCGTTGTATCATTAGCATACATAACTTTTGCCAGGCCTAAATTACAATATGCTTCAGCAATATGGGATCCTCATCAGTCTAACCTCTGTTTACACAAATACAAAATCGGGCATTACGCTTCATTTATTCTGATTATTCATACTACACTAGTGTGTCTAGTTTAAAATGTAGAGCCAACTTACCCAGCCTTGAAATGCGACGACAAATTTCTCGATTGTTCCTGTTTCATATATTTTATCATTCACCTCTAGGAGAATCAGTCATATCACCTGCTTATCGCCTCTCAAGCCGTATTAATCACCATAAGGCCGTCTATGGCACTCCCCCCCCCCCCCCCCCCTCCTCCCCGCAACAACCCCCACCGCTAATTCTCCATCTGTTTTCGTCACGCCATCCTGGGACTGGAATGATCTACCACAGTACGCCGTGCATAACCTCAACGCCATCCATTTTAAGAGCGCTATCATGACCACTGTCGTTTAACCGCCATCCCCATTCCCCATGTAACGCCTCATACCAGGGGCCTTTGAGTTATCAAATAAAAAAAAAGAAACACACAAAGGATGAGCGACGGTTGCAAGGGCCGCGCGGCTCAGAAATCAGAAGGGATAGAGAGAGAGAGAGAGAGAGAAAGCTTTTCTACTTTTATAAAGTTATTGCGGTTCGATCTTGTTTTTATTATAGCCGCTACAGCCGAGCACTGAACCTAAGTTCACAGCGGCTGGAGGCGCAGTTACAGCTTATGCGATATATGCTTTAACAAGAGCTGTTGTTGGGCTAGTTGGTGATCTACGTAAGCCATCTTATATTGCGCTAAATCTACGACACATAAGAGAAGAACACAAGTACCGGGCGAGCGCAAACTATCAACTGATTTATTCACGCGCCGAGCCCCTAAATTTTAGAAAAACCCTTGCATGCAAACCCGCACACAAAATGCTCGTAAAGTAAATATTTCGTTCAGGACTGTAGTGAGCGAGACAGGTTTTTGGCAAAGCCCTGTAAGCTTGTGTCTGCTAAAGCATTTGAAAAAGCTTAACATACATGATCCGTTTGCTGCCAAAAATTCGAAGGATGTAGCAGCCAACATGAACAGCAGGATAATATCGGGTACACGTTTCCTGTAGTTTTTTACTCGGTCCCGCATGCTGAGCTGCTGGCGTCAGTTAAAACATGCTTTGAGGAAAATGGAGTAATGTCCTTTCAGAAAACAACAGAGATGACGGCAGGTTGTTTTATCACTGTGCTGGAATTTTCCCTGACAACAGCTTTATAACGTACAACAGGTTTATCTTGCAACGGCACGGCATATGTATCGCCTCATGTGCGGCAGCTGTGTTGTGCAACATAATTTTTGTCATTGACCAATCCTTGACGACAGCTTTAAAATGCTTGAAGGTTTTGAAAGTATTCAGGTTTATAGATGACTTTTTAATTCTTTTAACAAGGAAGAATGGTGCGCAGTGTGAAGAGTTGAAGTCTGTTATTTCAGATCAATTCAGAAGGCTTGGTAAGGGCTTGACCCTTACGCACGATTTCCCTACTGCGAACGCTTCAAAGTATTAAGGCGGAAGCCTTTAATGCCTCATCGTTGTAAGCAGGAGCTGTTGACAGAAATGTCGCGCTTTTCAATTGGTCAAAATGCTCGTGACGTCACAGTGCGCGAATTTCAAATGGGGCCAATTTTACTTTGGCTCGTAACCATGCAACCAATTAAAGGGATCGTATAGTGATGCTCCAACTAAGTGGGACTTTCGTTTAGGTAATTACTTAATTAATCAAATAGCCTAATTCAGACAGAGGAGAATCAAGAGGTCAGACCTCTTTCAGACCTCTTTCTTCGAGGTACGAAGAAAGAGGAAAAGAAAAGAATGACGCGTGTCCCAGCAACAACCGCGTCCGCGGAAGCGGCCGAAGCCGCGTTCGATCCACCACCACCCACCACCACCCTTTGTAGAATGCGCGAGAGGAGTGGTTTACAAAATGCCACTGACATGTGAGAGGCCTATATAGGTCACAGAGGGCGCTGCGTAAATGGTCGGACAGGTGAGCATGAGCGTTCATTAGGAGATAAGGATAGCAGGACAAATTTCTCAAAATTGCAGAGATTGGAAATGCCTACCATGTCTTCATAAGGCAAATGTTCTTGTAAACCCCATTTTGTAAACCCCACCCCTTATGTAACACCCTGGAAAAGGGTCTTTAAGGAAAATAAAGTGAAGTGAAGTGAAGTGAAGTTCTTGACAGGGCTGTTGTGTCATTGCACGCGAAAATTTGGAGCGTTTCTTATTGATAATGATAGCAATTGTGTAGGTCATGCGTCAGTAGGCTTGTACAGTAAGGAGTTGGCATTTTCGAGCTCTGTCTTTTACGGTACAATGAGTGCACACGTGTATCAGCGCATGTCGTGAATGTACCTTGCGCATACGCTCGTTTTTCTTTGGATATTTAGGGGCTCAGCCCCTGAAGAAATCAGCTGATAGTTTGCGCTCCTCCCGTGCTTGTGCTCTTCTATTATGTGGCGCAGATTTAGAGCAATATAACATGTCTTATGTAGCTTAAGCGAATGATTCTCCCATAAGCCGCGAAGGCAGTTCCTCGCTCTGTATGAATCCTTTCAGGGTTAGGGTACGCGAAACATAAAAGTCCCTGAAAACAGAAGATAGGAGAGAGAAAATTGAAGGTCGTGGGTTCACGTCCGACCGGTAGCATATGGTGTTTGGCCTTCTGCATTTGAGACGAGTATCGTTTGGCGATAAAATAACTACACTATTAATTTTCCTCTCATAAACACCACAGAACAAAAAAATGGAAGGTCCTCTATGAACACTGGTTTTCGGTAGCAGTTGGTTTGCATAAAGTACGTCATAACGAGCCCCTCTTTTCCCGTCTCTTGTGGGCTCAGGAACTTAACGAAGGCCTCGTTCTGGCAGTCTTGATGCCGTAGGTACTACAAGAGCATCTGTAGACTTTATAGGTAGCGCCTGTCGTGCGACATATCCTTTAAAACCGTTTGCGTTCGATGTCACCCCTGGCGGCTGTATCATATGTGCGGGGGCTGGTGCTACAGAGGCGCACACGCAGTACGGAACGACGTCAAGTCACGGCAGGATGCTTTCATGACAACTGTTTAAACCGTTTAAATGAAAAAAAAAAACTATGCACGTTTCGGCACCCCTACCAGTACCTTGATCACACTATGATGAGAAAATGGGCCACTGCCTTAAGTTGCGACAATTTTTCTGGAAGATAACTTGTGTATCTTTTGAAGATTTTGTCGTATTGGTTGGTAGTATGTTGTGCCATGTTAATGCAGATCAATTCCGTGAGCAAGCTGTTGATATGGATTTTACCTTGGCAGCCACACGGGCCATGTCCCATACGATGGCTTGGCCAGTGCCTTTTCATGTTCCGTTAAAGCATTTGAACTATTATTGCATTGACAGGCATCTTTATGTTTATAGGCAAGGACGGTACGGGGCACTATATGAACCAGGATCAACTTATGGCTCTCGCCGGGAGACGCCCAAGCTATAGCAAACTTTATACTTTGAGTTCTGTACACGAGGTAACCTTGGAGAAGCTCGGAAGGGCCAACAGCCCTGATCTCCCGGGATAAACCACAGACATTCGCAAGCCGACTTCAAAATGTGCTGCCACCGTAGAAACTATGGGAGCTGTAATCAAAATCCACGAAAACATAAGGCTTTCAGGAATAGCCAGCAATTAGCACAACTAATGTTCTATCGGTGCGGATAACGTGGCCATATTAGGTTTCACATCCTCGCCCGTCAGAGCCCGAACGCTCACTTTTAGTGTAGCTACAGTGAGCGATAGCTGTGAGCCCTAAAGTGCTTCGAATTCCACGCTGGTGGCGGATGGCAAATAAGTACGTGAGGCGTGTTCTTCGCGTCAGTGTGCCGCATTGCGCGTGCCACTGGACACGGGGCAATGCGGGTTAAAGTGCTTAGCTTGACTGCCCCCGCTCTTCTATGGTGTCGTTAATCAAGGACCAGCTACTACAGCTCTTTCAGCATCGTGCATAATTGCCAATGGACGGAATATTGTAGACCTGCTTGGCCGTGTCTGCAGTGCGTGGTGAACATTGAAGTCGTTTCCCGAGCAGAACAAAAGTCATTTTTTTTAAGTATCTCGCATTCACCACGATATGGTGATGCCTAATCTGGTGGACATCGGGGAGGAGCTCCGGAAAAATGAACTCTTCCAAATATCAGGAAGTCCTTGTTTAAGCCGTTTATTTTAGGCAGGCCGATATTCCTGTCATGTCATTTGCATGTATTAGGAGAGTGTGGCGGATTTTCTTTTCTATTTCAATCGCCTTATTTCCCATGGCGCGACAGGTAGCTCCATTCTTTTTTTCCCCACCAATGTGAGTCATGATGAATGTACTACTCCCCCCCCCTTATGTAATACCCCCTCCGAGGGGCCTTTAAGGGTCTAATAAATGATGATGATGATGATTAAGCCAATCCCAAAGGCTTTGTAGGCTATACTACACGACCGCTAAAGGGCTCTCGAAATCGCTCCTGTCAGTCCACAAGGGACGGTTAAACTGACCACTTTATTTTTTTTACGCACACTTTCAAGGCCCGTAGGGACCACAGAAAGGAGTGGTGAGTTTGTGATATTAGTTGCAGAGCAACAAAAAAAAATTTAAGGCACTTTCAACCGCGACCTTAAGGTGATTGACATCACAAATGAGGAATGTGTAGGCCAGAAGGTGGCGCCATTCATAGCTGTTCTTGGCCAAAAGGAAGAATGGTGCGAATTAGTACGGAAAGCTGGCACTCCAACCTTGTGTTTTTGATCGATGCGAGATGAGGTGTAGCTGGGTGCGGTGAAGAGATTTTCTTTCAGGAATGGATTAAAGCAGTACATTTTATGAAAAAGACATAGGCGCAAGTTCTTGAGACACAGCGAAAGGTCGGGCAGAATATGTGTATGTTCAGTGGACATGACGCTGGAATGATTGCACTGGTGCACTGGTTCAGGGATGGGGCTGATTCCCGCTATGGCAGGTGTGGCAACGGTGGAAATTGGTTGGCAGGTGTGGCAACGGTGGAAATTGGGAGACTTCGGTACCTCTTCCCGAGCACCTCCCACGAGCATTCATTAACGGAGCTGCCACCCGCCATGGAGGTCACTGCGTATAGGACAGTCCAAGTGTGCTTGATAGCATCCAAAGTCACTCAAGGGGGCTAGTAGAGAAGCATTTCTGGCGATGCTTGATGTTAGTCACGGTTCAGCGGGAGATCTGGCGGCAGTGATCGGCACCTTGCGCGAGTTCAGACACAGGAGTATATTTTGTAGACGCCGAGTTGGTGAGCGAGAGTGGCATCTACTATAGCAGGAAGATAAAATTCGTAAAGAAGAAAGAAAGGAAAGAAGCCAGGTCAAGCACAAAAGCACGCGGAGATGGCAATGATGATGATGATGTCCTCAGGCTGGATGGCAATGCCTCTCAGGCGCCGGTTCATCTTCGTCTTTCGCACAAATCTGCATCATCTTTTTACAATACTGCCACGTATCATTGTAGTGTTTGTTCGTTCACGCTCAAGGCGGCAGGAAAGGGTTGTTATCACTTTTGTTCGTGACGCGAGAAGCGACCACACTAATCTCGATTGATCGCAGCCATGAAAGGCTGCATCTAGGTTTTTCCAGATTTCTGTAGATGATCTTGTCTTGTTATCTGGAAGTTTCCGTGCCGGCTTTAAATTGAGCGATGCCGCGAGCGGCGGACATTCGTAGATCGACGATTGACGAGCACGCTTGTTGCTTACGCCGAGTGATTCAGTTGTTTTGCGGGCGCAAGTCAGCCCTAATAAAGAGCTTCGTTTGCAAGTATTTCTGGTGTCTTCCTGACCGCTGGACTGCCGTCACTAAAACGTGACATCTGGTGGAGGTGCTGGGTAGCCTTCCATGTACCGGACACCCCCAGCAAGTCGCGACGCCAGCCCTTCGAGTCATTCACCGGAGGACTTGACTTCAGTCTACCACGCAGCCTCTTGGAGAGAGATCAATCGAGATTAGTGTGGTCGCTTCTCGCGTCACGAACAAAAGTGATAACAACCCTTTCCTGCCGCCTTGAGCGTGAACGAACAAACACTACAATGATACGTGGCAATGCCACGTATCATTGTAGTGTTTGTTCGTTCACGCTCAAGGCGGCAGGAAAGGGTTGTTATCACTTTTGTTCGTGACGCGAGAAGCGACCACACTAATCTCGATTGATCGCAGCCATGAAAGGCTGCATCTAGGTTTTTCCAGATTTCTGTAGATGATCTTGTCTTGTTATCTGATGATGAAGTAGGAAAGGGGCCGAGTAGGTCCATCCCGATTTGCTGAAAGGGTTTAGTTGGCGGTGGTATGGGGTTCAGGAGTCCGGCTGGTCTAGTCGGAGGCGTTTTGCGTCGTTGACACTCACGGCACGTTTTCACGTAATGCGAAACGTCGGTAGCTAGCCGCGGCCAATAGTACTTCTCCTGGATGCGGTGCAACGTGCGAGCAATCCCGAGATGCCCTGCAGTCGGCTCATCATGACATGCCTGCATAATTTCTTGCCTGAGATTTTTGGGCACGACAAGAAGATGCACTGTCCTGTTGGGCGCGAAGTTCTTCTTCAGAAGGACATTATTGTGAAGGACGAAGGACGACAGTTGGCGCTTGAACCCTCGGGGAGGCGATGCGGTCTTGCCTTGCAGATAATCAACAGGCTTTGGGTGTGACGCCGACACCCACGCAGCCACTGCAGCCCCCAGCCATGACTTACGCCGCAGCTGTGCGCCGCCCTGCCCCTCGACGCCAGAACTCAAGCCCCTATCGCCCTCAGCCAGCTGCGTTGGTCCGCCGCCCACTCGCCCCAACCCGCCCGTCCTACGAGCGACGCGCGCAGCCGAGGAAATGCGACGAGTGGAGAACTCCCGACCAGCGCCGCCCACTATGCTTCCACTGTGGCGAAGCCGGTCACGTCCTCCGGCACTGCCCATACAGAAGACTGGGCATCCGAGGGTTCTCTTACGACGCTCCACGACCCCGACCCGGCCAGCGACCAGCCGAAATCGAGGAGTTTTTGCGCCGGGAAGAATGCTCACCGCCCAGCCGCCTATCACGTTCCCCGTCGCCTTCGTCTCCGCGCTTTGTATCTCCTAGCCGAGGCTACGCAGTGCGTGGACGCTCCCCCAGCCCCCGAAGGTTAAACTGAATAAAGCAGCCTCTGGAGGTGAGGTTGCTTCCGAGCGCAAGCACAAAGATCCTCCATCGACGAAAACCCAAGTCTATGCCTCAACTACGACGACGACCCCTACGGCGACGACACCTACGACGACGGCCCCTACGACGACGACTCCTACGACGACGACGACCCCTACGACGCCGACGACCCCTACGACGCCGACGACAACTACGACGCCGACGACAACTACGACGACGACGACGACACAGCCAGACTTGAAGCTTTTACCGCTGCCCTTAAACTTTATTACGAGCGCTAAAGGACTCGAAGTTCGCATTATCCGCGTTTATTTTCATTTTAAAGCATCGGGACGATGCTTCTTTGGAAGGGGGGTAATGCCACGTATCATTGTAGTGTTTGTTCGTTCACGCTCAAGGCGGCAGGAAAGGGTTGTTATCACTTTTGTTCGTGACGCGAGAAGCGACCACACTAATCTCGATTGATCGCAGCCATGAAAGGCTGCATCTAGGTTTTTCCAGATTTCTGTAGATGATCTTGTCTTGTTATCTGGAAGTTTCCGTGCCGGCTTTAAATTGAGCGATGCCGCGAGCGGCGGACATTCGTAGATCGACGATTGACGAGCACGCTTGTTGCTTACGCCGAGTGATTCAGTTGTTTTGCGGGCGCAAGTCAGCCCTAATAAAGAGCTTCGTTTGCAAGTATTTCTGGTGTCTTCCTGACCGCTGGACTGCCGTCACTAAAACGTGACAATACATACCAGGTGCTTCAGGAACGACTTAGAATTTTCTTTAAAAAGGCTTTTTGGGGTAAAGATACACCTTTTGTGGCATAGTATTACCAGTTTAACACCACTTGCTGGGCGTGTTGGAAAATCAAGCTTACAACTACACGGCGCAAAGAGAAACACGGACATGTACGGAAACACCACAAAGCGCTGACTTCAACCGAACTTTCTTGCTGCGCGCAGCGTATACATATCCCCTATCGCGCGCATGCGCAGCAACATAAAAAAAAGGGGAAGGTGACAGGCTTTATCTGGCACCTGCATCGCATTGCACCAGGCCCCACTCTCACACGAACATGTAAGCAAAACTCAGGATAAAAAACTATCACGCACGAACCCAAGAGACCTAGAGTTAAATCCCAGCATTCCTGACGCACTGCAAGTTACATTTCTAAAAAATTGGCGCACTTCTTCGGAAGAACCACGATAGTTCACAAATACGTGAAGCAAGTGTCGAGGTAAATAGCGGAAGCTTCTGAAATTGCCGAGAGAACGGACGATTTTGTTAGCACTCCAAAGGTGTTTTTGATTGAGAAAGAACGCCAAATTCGCTGCACTAGCGAAAATACATGCGCTTTCGAAAGCATGCATGCAAAGTAACCCCTCCAGAGCAGGTAAAAAAGCCAAATTTTCTCGAGCCACAGCGCCAAGGGTAATCGCGTTTTCGAAATTCTAAACTCTTATAGGGCTATTACCAACGACCGTCTACAGAACGAACGGCTACAGTAGCGAGTAGGCGCCTCGTTTTACTAGTTAAAAAGTTCATTATTAATAACTGATTAACCAGCATACTACATTAGAATATTCACCGGTTTTCTGGTATCCGCCATCACTGACAATACTGTCACGCAAAAGCCATATTTTTACCCACAACCTTGAGGTACCGTTGGCAGCCTGACACAAGGCAGTCTTCTGAAAAACAGATAAGCAAACAAACAAATCACGATTATCAACCTGACTACGTTAACTGCAGGACAAACGCCTCTTCCATGCCTGTCCAATTAACCCTGTCCTTTGCCGGCTGGTGCCACCTTAGGCCCGCAAACTTCTTCATTTCAGTCCCCCTCGCAACTTTCTGCCGTCCCCTGCTACGCCTGCCTTCTCTTGCTATCCAGGTCGTTGCCTGATGACGACGCGTTGTCTTGCCGTTGCATTACATGTGATGATGATGATGCCTCAGGCTTAATGGCACATACCCACGGCGAGGCATTACATGTCCTGACCAAGCCCATCTCTTCTTCACTCTGGCTAGAATGCCATTCACCTCGGTTTGTTTTCTGACCAACTTTGCCCTCTTCCGGTACCTTTCTGCTCTCTTCCGCTAGCTAGCTCTCTTGCTCTCAATTAAATTTGAAGCCTGTTCGGTGCCCAGCATGTTTCGATATCGTCGGTTAGTACCGGTAAGAAACAACTGTTATGTAGTTTTCTCTCGCGGGATTGTGGTGGACTACCATTCATAATAGAGAACCGGAAAAAAAAATGGCTGGGGCTTAGCTAAGGTTAGGCCTGGATATCTCGATGCGAAAAGCTGCGGTGATGCTTATGGTTTAGCTTATGGTTATGCTTTATGATTTAGCCTATGGATATGGTTACGGCTTAGCTTATGGTTATGATTTATCCTATGGATATGCTTGCGGTTAAGTGGGCGGATGAGATTAAGAAGTTTGCGGGGATACGGTGGCCGCAACTGGCAAAGGACAAGGTTAATTGCAGAGACATGGGAGAGGTCTTTGCCCTGCAGTGGGAGTAGTCAGAGTGATGATGATGATCAGTTATATCTCTTTATTTTTGTTTACCTCGAACTTAACGAGTGTTAAGTGAACAAGCGTACTAAATGGCACCTGATCGGGCAGCTCAGTGAAAGAAATCGCGACTTGCATTGGTAGTTTGATCCACACCGACCAATGCCGCACTGATCGTGCGAGGCGCCGATGTCGACCGCTATTTTAGTGTTTTTCCTTTTTTCTACGCTGCTCACAACAAGAATTCAGACTGCGGCAGTGCATGTTCCCTTTGGCGCTACAAAAGTGGAGATAAATAGACGATCACTTCATTTGGAAACACTTGCAGTTTGTCGGGGTGAACACTTCTGGATATGATGGAACAAACGTCTGCTCATTAGCAAAATAAATTTAGACATGCGTGAAGGGGCGACTTTCCCAAATTTGCTCTGCATTTTGCTGGGGTAGCCCGTACGGAGGTCCACGCGGGTTTTCGCAGCTCGTAACGTCCAATCGCGCTTGGTTCCTACTGCGGCATTTTCAGACACCCGTTTACACATGTGCTCACAGTCGCTCGAAAGGATTCATCCTCACTAAACCGCAGTAAAAACAGTGATCTTTGTCAATTTCGAAGCGCTTTAAACGAGTTTAGTATAGAAAATGAGCCCTTGAGACAGTGAAACTGGGAAGCGCTATTAGACGCGACTGTCGAGCGAAAGGCAGACGTCTTGAACTAACCGGAAAACTGGAGGCATTTCCATACGATACGACGCTGCACTAAACCGACACGCCTGCAGAACGGAAACGCCGCTCCGATGACCCGCTAGCTTGTGAACGTACTGAGCATGGGCACTTGAGCATCCGCCCCGGTCAGCTCAGCTAAAAGTGTCAAATAAACAGTCAACTGGGAAGCATTAACGACGTGGCTCGTAGCGTCCAGAAAGTTTTCGGTCAGGAACAGACTGAAAAAATCGCTGAAGCGCCTTTCTGATAGCTCTTAACATGTTATAACGGTTTTTCTTCTTTTTTCAGCAATTTTAGTATGCAGTTTCTTCTTGCAACGTTAGTCTACTTGCGCATCATGAAATAACCAAAATATTCTAGTATATGACAAACATAGTCACCCTTCAAATCATCGCTGCCGCACGCGCTGCGGAAACCGGCCACCATATCGCTGTTTCAGGAAAGGCCACGTGAGATCGGCAGAATCGCTGGAACGATCGCGCCGTGATTCTCGGAGCACTAGCTGCCCCGTCAAGATGTGGACGGTGCGACTGAGTGGTGTTCCAGAGCAAGTCAACCAACGTGCCGTTTCCATCAACGGCAAGGTATACTCGTTCGGCTCTTTTCACGAGGACGAGCCTCACCCCTTAAGGAACCTCGTCGTCGTATCCATCTTCGACTTTGCAACGTCGCGGTGGGATATCGTGGAAACACATTCGCCGTTGAATGGCCAGCCGAATAGCATTTTCCGTCGCACCGTTGTCGCCTGCGGTCACTGCGCGTACCTTTGCGGCTTGCGGAACGGCTGGCAGCTGGAAAGCGTCCTTTATTGTTTCGACACCAACACCATGTCATGGAGCTGCCCTCAAGTGAACGGTCAGGCGCCGACACCGCATTACGGCGCCTCAGCTTGCATGGTCGGTCATCGCATGTATATTTTTGGTGACCCACGTGGTTCCCAATATGTCAGCGCGCTTGACCTGGATACCATGGAGTGGCATCGTGTCCCCACCAATGGAGAGGTCCCTCCTCCGCGATCCTTCCACACGGCCTCTGCAATCGGGACGCGCATGTACCTGTGGGGAGGTGGCTTAGCTTCGACTTTTCTCGCAGGTCGCTTTGAAAACGTGAACTCATTATTCTACCTGGAAACAACCACCTCGACCTGGGTGCGCCCACACGTACAGGGCGTTCCCCCCGTGGCTCGGTACGGGCATTCAGCCTTTGTCTACAGAGGCGAGCTGTACATCTTTGGAGGGTACAACCAACTTCGGGACACTTACTGTGTAGACATGCACAAGTACGACCCTGAGACATCGTGCTGGAGTGAGGTGAGGCCGCGGGGCTTAGGCCCGTCTGCCAGGTGGTTTCCAGGCTGCTGCATTACTGGCGAAAGAGTGTTTGTGTTTGGCGGTTATGGCCCGGAGGAAGGAGAGGAGGAGGAGGAAGCGGCTCTGACCGATCTTCACGTGTTGCACTTGGAACCGACATTAAAGAACTTGTGCCTACTTGCGGTCGTCGATGCACGACTGTATGTAAGCGAGATCCCACTCATTAGAAATCAGATCAACGCTATGCTGTCACCATGATGGAAGTCACAGGCAGATGATGCACCTGAAGCAAATGGAGTGCCTGCGACGAAACTCTATTTCTAGTGGACGATAAATGAGTTTTGTGCATGTATAAACACCTCTATTTTAAAAGTACTTTTGGATTCAGCCTCAGTTCTGTCACACACAGTAGTTTATAATGATATAACAGTTAAGCAGTACTTTTTGTAACAGGGCGAAATATTTGTCCGAATGAATATTTACTACTGTATATCGATTTCACTCCATCCTGGCTGGTTCTTCTAGTGATTCAGGAAAATATTATTTCGCTTCAGTCTCGTGCTCGTCTCTAGCTGCATATAGAACATACGAGACATCTTTTTCAAGGCAGACAACAGAGCGACTTCCCCGATTAGACAGCAATCCTGCATTTGAGCTGGGCGCCAGGATAGATTCGTCTACATCTACAATGCATCGAAAAGCGACACAGTTTTCGCCTGTTCCTGCATTGCTGTCCACAAGTTGATCCCATAGAATATAATAGGTCGCAATGCTGACGACTATGTATTTTTGGCTCGTATCTATAGCTTCCTGATAACATCTCTCAAAGCACCAACGGCTATCCATGTATAAACTTTTCCCCGTATTACTCGTGACAGCTTGTGCATCAGATCGTACTGGAGGTAGCCAACAGCATCTTGGCCGGACCAAAAAATTTCCTTTGATATCTAGGGCGTCGTATCTATACGGATGTGGCCGTGGCACAGGCGCACATGGCAATATCAGTTAGATTCAGAACGAACCATCACACAACCCCGATAAAATTGGCGCTACACTTAACGAGTAACGTCATGTGGTTGTCTTCTAGGCCTTGCCCAGCTCAGGAAATGTAGGCGGCAGAGAACCACGCTAGACGACGCTGCGGATGGCATTGAACAGCGCCTTCTCTGAGCGACTCTACACATTTTATCGAGAAGGACGACTAACTTTCGTGCTAGTCGTAAATGTCCTGCTTTGTGCGCGTTATTTCGTTAGAGAAAGTGCAGCTCGTGTTCGCTGCTTCCATAAAAGAGTGCAAAAGCGCGCAATTTTTGCTAAGCCCATTTTTTTGGTCGAGATGAAATAACCACGCGGAGTCTCAAATAAAATCTCAAATTAAAAGCTGTCTTCAAACGCAACTGCGGCACAAATGCGCTTCAGGTTTGTTTCGTCTCACCGTACTGTACTTTCTCATCTCGTTCTCATACTTTTTTCTTTTCTCTTTCCGCGGCTTTGCAGCGGATTTAGGGGCACGGTTCTGACTCCATGGTCGCAGGTCGAATCTTCACCCATTTAGATTGAGGCAAATTATGAAAACCCGTTTCGGATTGTATGTGTTCGCTAATGGAGCCCAGGTGCATAAAAAATATGGGTTAGCATGGGCGTAGGGCTGGTGCGTTCAATACGATAACACGGCCTTGCACTGCCGTGCTTAACCAGGCGCTACGCCTGTACAGTCGTAGTTAACGCTGATATCGTATTTATTATGGCAAAGACATTTAATCACGCTTAACCGAGAACCCTTCAATACAGTACAGTCCACACCTTACGTACAGCCTCGGTGTGCTAAACACGCAAAAACCTACCACTCCAGAGCTTCGATGCGCTTCAGTGGGGCACGTACCGCTATTGTACAGCCGTGCCCGAGTCTAGAAAATCCGTGGTCTATAATGCGGTGATTGACTGCAAGTGCGTGAGTACGACCACAAGGCACGTTCTTACGTAGAAATGCGTCAGCCGTAGTCGACTTCACAGTTGTCATCATGATCATCATCAGCCTGGCTACGCACATTGCAGGGCAAAGACTTCTCCCATATCTCTCCAATCAAGACAGCCCAGAGCCATGTCTCCGCAAACTTCTTAATCTTATCCGCCCATCTACTTTTCTGGCGCCCCCCGCTACGCTTACCATGAACTCAACCGATTCGCAGTTGTGCGTGCTCGCAATTTACACGTCGTAAGCTCAGTAAGCGCACACATATTGGAGGCTCTCCGGCGTGCTCCCTCCTGTTGTGGCAGGTTGTGAACCACTCCTATTAATTTTTATTCGATACCGCAGCGCTCTGCATTACTGCACTGACACTTCACCTGCTGTAAATGACTGTGGCCACCTGCGTAGATTCAGGAGATAACACAGATAAACTAAACGCGAGTGTCATTTGTTGATCGCCCAAGAAGTCAGTCGCTTCCTCGTCTTTAGGGAGCCGTGACGCCGGGTCATTCATCACTAAACTGACCACCGCTGAAAATCACTGGCTTTTCGTGCAGCCGTATCTTCACGCATTCTCGCGCCCGCGAAGAGACGGACGCAAGATGCGCCAGCAGCATGCGAACGTAGAAAGTGCGTGCAGCGAACGAACATGGTCAGTCATAGCGCCGCGGCGTCATCGTGCCCGATCGAAGCCTCAGAATGCTAGTCGAAGGAATGGGGACCGGCCGTGGCACAGCTATTAGTGTTTCTAGGCGCACTGAAATTCCTGCTCGAGTTCCCTATGTGGAGGCCTGATATTAGTGTTATTTCTTGAAGAATCAACATTGAGAGGACGATTAGAATTTACTTTCTTCTGAACCTTCTCGAATATCCTCATGCAGTTATTTGCCTTCTTAAAAATTACTGAGACTATTCTAATGTTTTCTTCCTTGCGAATACACGCACGAGTCTCATATAACACCCGTGTACTCTGAGAGCAAGTAAATGTAAATGGCTTTAGGCAACGGCGAAGCGTATATTTTTCTTTGCGCGCATAGGACACTAAATCATACCTTGTGCAACCCCGCAAATTAGTCGTCGTGACATCAGAAGGCTCGGGAAGGAATGCGTTGCAACTTCGGCACATCAAACTGCTCTTTTGCCTTGGTACGGATGCACGTGTTTGTTAGGAATTTCTGTGAAGCTTGTGTCTTATGTGTAAGCAGACAAGAAAAGGGAAATCAGGGGTGTGTTATGTAAGGCATTGCAACCAAGGAGGTGAAACTTCCTATATCACCCAGCAGCCACGAATTACTGACGCTACGCCAATCCTCTTTCACTTGCGTTCATAGCCGTTGGAGGCCGAAATCTGGCAACGGACGCCCGAAACACGTGGGCGGGGGTAGTTGCTGGCAAGGCATCTGCTTTAGGCACGGAGATGTAAAAATCGGGCCTGCTAAGGGAGGTCGCCGGATGTATAGTTGTCCGCCTGCTCGGCGCGTGGCCGTGCGCCGCGCTTTACATGGGTTTTTCTACGCTGTTTTTTTTTCGCTGTTGTGGCATGGTAAAATTGGATGCGCTGCTAGTCGACCATAGTAACGGGGCCTCTCGCCTAATGTACGAAGAGCAGATAACATATTCCTGCATGGTTATATTGCAAATATATCCTTGTCGGTACATTCAGTATGAGAGAGATATTTCTGAAAATACACTATGTCTCGGTTACAGCATTCCACACAATACAGATATTGCGTGTCGACAGACCAGAGCTGTTAAGTTTATCGCAAACGGCGCACCTGACACTCTAAGTTCATAAGTTTGGGCATCATCCATGCGGTACATCTGCAGACATTTCGCGCATACTGTTCACACAATTGAGAAGGATCATTATGTGCACAGTGAGTTCAGGCAATTGAATGCATTCACGATGTACCTTGCAATCGTATATTATTGCAAAAAAATGTTAGTACTTACGTAAACACGTGAAATGAAACCACTATTCCGCTAAGGCCTTCAGTGTCCATGCTAATATATGTGATATTGTCAAAAAATGCGGCGCATTCATGAAACAAAAAAACACAGCGCCGTGGGAAAACGATCTCGACAGCGCGCGCAGCTAGAACAGGGGAGAATGCAACTGTAAGGGATCGGTAGCGCGTGCGGGGTCATTAGTACCGCTAATTCTTTGTCAGCGGCCCGCCGCTGCCGTCTTCAATGCCCTCCTCCCGGCGGGAGGGGGCGGCTCGGTGCGCTTGACCTTTGTGTCACCTTTCTCGGAACTATGCGACTGCGCGTGAAGGCGCCGGGCCGGGCGGGTGTCCATCGCCCTTTGGGGTCGATTCGCACCGGCTATTCAGGGAGCGGTGAGAGCCGCCGCACGCTGATCGCACCCTTGTCTTGGCGGACACCAGGTATGCGATACAAACTCGCGACGAAAGTCTGGTTCGAAACGTTGCAGGCCTTCTGGAGTTTAAGCACTGCCGGACGGAACGGTGTCAGGGCGTTGTTGACGAGGGGGGGGGGGGGCAATAAAAATGACGAACATCTGGCGACAGCGCGGCTAGCCGGGAACAGCGAAGGCCTGAGTTTGGTGACCCGACTGACCGGGTGTTGGTGAGGCGCCGGATAGCTTACAGCCTTGGGAAAGCTAAGTAGCCTTGGATAGCGCGTCCAAGCTCGCAGTGGCAGTTACAGCGGTAACTGCCCGTTTAAGCTCAATAATCCCTAATTCCGGGACGACGCCAAAGTTGAGGGTCAGCGGAGGAAACCGATCGCACGTGGTGGCACGACTGTGTGTTTGCATTTGGTTTTCTCTTATCTTTGCGAGGCAAAGGTAGTTTCGCCTGGCACGTGCTGGCACGACTTTGTGTTTGTGTTTGTTTTTACTTTTATTTTCCGCTGCAGAGGGTGATCTGACCTACGGAAGCTGGAGGGACGGACATGCCCTTGATGAACCAATTATGTTAGTACCGCAACATGATTGGATGCTACCGAATGTGGGCTGGGTCTTTAGGTCCTTAAAACCGGGCTACGGAGCCGGAAAAAGGGTTCTGAGCTAAGGTCAGGTGCTATGCATCTTCGGCTATGCCGAGTAGGGGCCTCCCCTAGTGTTAACCAGTTCCGCCTTTTGTTGTTTTCTCTTTCTGCCGTTTAATTTGTCTCCAGTGCCTAAACTTGTATGGGATGTAAATTTCTGTACATAAACTTCAAGTACTCCCTTTGTCCGTGTATCATAACTCATCGCAACACCATCTCTGACGGGGCACACCTGGTGCGCGGAAAACCTTCAGTCTTCCAGTTAAACAAACCGTCTCTGGCGGGGCACCCCTGGTACAAGGAAAGAGAAGAACCTGAAATTTACTGGCGCAGTCGACAGGATCCTGCGGCCATCGGAAGACGGCGCAGAACGAAGACTGAAGGCAAGGAAAAAGGCGACGACCAGGCAACATATCAGCGTTCGAGAAAGGACTTGCGGAGGGACGGCAACAAGGGCCACGGCAGTAGTCGAGCGACGCGTGAGTGCATTCAGCCAAGGGAAGCAACGCGTCGAGACGGGAACTGGACGGTCACCTGCGGGTCGAAGCAAGCGACTTCAACGTGCACTGGACCAGCGGCGTGCTACAGCTCATCGCAGCGTGCTGTGAAAGTGACGGTGGACTCAGACACCAAAGAGCTGGCAATCTGGATAGACGCATCGAAACTGTGAGTTTCCTTCGTCGCATTGTTCACGTCCCTATTCTTGTGTTCTGCCAGTAGGACAGCTGACAGGTACAGAAGGCGCTATGGAGGGTATCTGTGGTGACCCACACTCGATGGGAGTTACCAGATGGAATTAGCGAAGGCGCGCTTAGCGTACCTTCAGGTCAAACGCAAAAGTAAATGGTGCAAAGGCGCCGCTATGCGAGGAAAAACCTCCGGATTTGAAGGAGTTAGAAGCAAAGCGCCAGCAGCTAGAGCTCAAGCTGGCTAAGCTCAAGGAGGCTAGGAGAGCTAGTGAACTAGCCAGGGAGAACTGCTCCGAGTCCCGAGAGGAGAGGCCACCTGTGCTTGAAGGCAAAAGCTAGTGCTCGTCAAGCTCAGGTCAACGAAACAGCAGCTAGGTGGCTGTAAACAACCAGCTGGCATGCGCGGACGCCTCTTCGTTAGGAAAGGCCACAAAAGGTTCAGGAATTGAAAACGATATTCCTGAAGGGCGCGAAGGTACCATAGTTTTTCCGCCACCACAGGCGGCTAGCAACGAAAAAGAGCAGCCAAATTCTGATGATCCGGGGGCAGTCGAGACCAAGTTGTCGGATAACAAGCAGGACAGCGATGTAATTCCTGCAGGCTCTATGAATGAGATTGTGACCTCCGACACGGATCTAGTGTCAGGAGGAAATCTAACGTGCCGCAATGGCAGACGGTGTCCGGCAAATGGCAGGAAGTGCCTCGTAGCGTTAGTGCAGGTAGGAGCCTTCCATCCGAGGCAGAGAACGGAGGTGGGCCTGTTGAGTCGACAGAGCAGAGCGCCGCGCAGTTGTAGAAGGCACCCGATGTTGGTCCGATCAGCTCGTTTGAGGACCGGGAAATGCGTGGCGACTTGCCACAAGGCAAATTCGGGTCAAATGACTTCGAAGGAGCTCATGCAGCCCCAGAGTTAGGTGATGCCACGAAACCGACAAGCGCCTATAATACAGGGAGCGGTAACTTCAATGCTTGCCCGTGCAGGAACGGGGCAAATGGCTAAAAGCGAGGCGAAGTACTAGAAGGCAGGGGCGTGGCTTTCACATTGAAAGTCGGCGCGAGGAACAGTACGTTCCGTGCTACAGGTCGCAAAATCAAGTGTAGCAAGACTGACCGTACTGGTATGGTTGGACGGGGCAGGGGCTATACTCCTTATGCAGTACGCGGTTCGTACTGGCGTGCCAGGGAGAGCGTGCCCTCAAGTGTGCCGCGTAGTCACAGATGACCAGGACGTTTTTGAAACTGGAGGGCTGGACATGCCTTTGATTAACCAATCATGTTAGTAGCGCAACGTGATTGGATGCTACTGAATCTGGGCCGGGCCTTTAGGTCTTTTAAACCGGGCTCCGGAGCCGGAAAAAGGGTTCTGAGTTAAGGTAAGGTGCTAGCATCTTCCTCTATGCCGAGTAGACGGCTCTCTTTGTGTTAACCAGTTCCGCCTTTTGTTGTTTTCTCTTTGTGCCGTTTAATTTGTCTCCAGTCCCTCAACTTGTTTGGGATGTAAATTTCTGTACATAAACTTCAAGTACTCCCTTTATCACTGTATCGTAACTAATCGCAAAACCGTCTCTGCCGGGACACCCTTGATGAGAAGAAAAGCTTCAGTCTTACAGTTAAACAAACCATCTCTGGGGGGATGGGGGGAGGGGGGCGCCCCTGGCGCAAGGAAGAAGGAGAACCTCAAATTTACTGAAACTTCGGAGAACGCCTAGCCTTGTGTGTATTGCTGCCCTCTACACCATCGCTCACCAGCGCGGCGTCAAGGAATTACGTGAGCGCATTTCGTCGATTTTTCCAGAATGTCGGAGTGGTTTCTACACAGTGATGACGGAGAGGGCGCAGCCTTCAGAGTGCTAAATGACGCCTTATCCCCCTTCACTCGCCCCCGACTTCGGCGGCACACAAGAATGATCTTGAAGCATATCGAAGCGAGTCTTCACGCCTGACCCTTGAGGACGCACGGCGGGCTCGAGAGAGGAAGGAAATTTCACAGATGATACTCTGTGTTCGTGCGCTCTTGTCGTGGAGCGAAAAACGAACAGATGCGTAGCTTACCTATATATGAAGGGCGTTGATTGCTGTCTGTCAGCCCGACCCACCGTTTAATAAAGACTCATCTCCATGGACACATCCGAGGCGCACGAGCGCAGCGCCGACGCGCCCAGCGCCGCGCCGCGACAAGCGTCGGAAAACATATGAAACTCGATGGAATGTCACCTCCTGTCGCTGGTACGCGGGCTCAACTCAGCTTAGCGAAGAAAACGGCACGACGGGCCGTACCAGATGCCGAGAGAACGCGTTCTCTGATTGGTTACACCGACCGCAAACCAACGAGCCACTTGCGGCGGCAGCGAGAGCGAGGCGCCAATATCTGACATGAACAGATATTAGCTAAGAGCCAGTGCCAGCTCGCGTCTGAGCCTGGCCCATGCGCAGACCAGCTACGGCGTACGCTTTAACACGTAGGCGCTGCAATTTGGCGCATCTGATGAGCCCATGGACATGCGCCTTTAAAAGCTTCAGAAAAGCGCGCACGCTCGACTCCCGGGGCAACACCACTCGCTCAGCCACGGTCCAACGAGGTAGCGCGCGCCAGTCTGCAGGACGCACCATCGTGAACCTCTGGTCGTCGGACTTTCGCGGTGCCCGGTAAACAAATTGTGTTTCTTTGCTTGCCTCTCTCCCTTGTGTTCGTGCACTCTAGCTGCAATAATACATTTTTGAAATCTATCTCGAGTGTTACTTTCCACGAGTTGCATTGTTTTGTCAATCACTTTGTGTGTGCTCGTACGAGTGATTGTAAAATCCTCTGCATCGTCTCTTTGCTGTATAAAGTATATTCCCAAGTCTCATTTTTGTGTCCGTTCGTTCGCGCTCAAGGCCGCTGGAAAGGGGGTGTCATCATTTTTGTTTGTGACGCGAGAAGCGACCGGACTAATCTCAATTGATCACAGCCATGAAGGGCTGCATCTACGTTTTTCTAGATTAGTGTACATGATCTTGACCGATTATCTCGAAGTTTCCTTGCTGGCTTTAAATTGAGCGATGCTGCGAGCGGCGGGCATTCGTAGTTCGACGACTCACGAGCACATTTTGCTTACGCCGCCGCCCAGTGATTTAGTTCTTTTGCGGGCGCAAGTCAGCACAAATAAAGAGCTTCGTTTCCAAGTCTTGTTGGTGTCCTACTGACCGCTGGACTGCCGTCACTACAACGTGACGTCTGGTGGAGGTGCTGGGCAGCCTCCCATGTTCCGGACACCCCCTACAAGTCGTGACGCCAGCCCTCTGAGTCATTTACCGCAGGACCTGAGTCCAGTCAGTCTGGCAAGCCGACGTCTGCTAGGGGACGCACCTGAGTTCGGGATTCTGCCGGAGCCTACCAGAAAGCGAAAGGAAACAGCAACGTCCGCCATGAGGTTGCCCCAGACGTCGACTCCAGTCATTCTGCAGCAGCCCCGAGTACCGCCAACCTTCGACGCTTCGCCTGGTGCCGACGCCGAAGAATGGCTGGAACAGTCGGACCGTGTGGCTGTCTTCAACAACTGGGATGATGCTACAAAACTTAGGTACATCTTCTTCGCCTTGGAGGGACCAGCAAGAATCTGGTTTGAGAATGAGGAAGCTAGCCTCACGAACTGGGAAACCTTCAAGGAGCAGCTTCTGAAGATCTTCACGAACGTCGTGAGAAAGGAGAGAGCCCAGCAGCTGCAACAGTCTCGCATACAACATCCAAACGAGACCGTTGCAATGGACACTGAGGAGATGAAGCGTCTCTTCCGGCGTGCCGACTCGAGCATGAAGGAAGATGAAAAGGTCAAGCTGCTTATGCGAGGAGTTAAAGAGCAGCTCTTTCCGGGCCTCGTACGGAACCCACCGAAAACCGTCGCGGAACTCGTCGAAGAGGCATCCACCATGGAAAAAACTCTTGATGCCAGAGTCCGCCAGTATGACCGCCAGCAGCGCTTGTTGTCAGCGAATTGCATGGACACCGCTAACAACGATAACCTGCGGGAGGTTATACGTGAAATTGTGCGAGAAGAGCTGCGACGATTGCTGCCAACAGGAACGCAGCCGCAGCTCACTTCGCTCGCCAACCTCATCCGGGACGAGGTGCAACAGGCCTTGGGTGTGACACCAACCACCACGCAGCCTCTGCTGCCTCCAGCCATGACTTACGCCGCAGGAGTACGCCGTCCTGCACCTCGATGACGGGACCCAAGCTCCTATCGCCCTCAGCCAGCTACGCAGGACTGCCGCCCTCTAGCCCCAACCCGCCCGTTCTAGGAGAGTCGCAAACGGCCGAGGAAATGCGACGAGTGGAGAACACCCGACTAGCGCCTCCCACTATGCTTCCACTGCGGCGAAGCCGGTCACATTTTCCGGTACTGCCCATACAGGAGAATGGGCATCCGAGGGTTCTCTTACAACGCCCCACGACCCTGACCCGGCCTGCGACCAGCCGAAATCGAAGAGTTTTTGTGTCGGGAAGAATGCTCATCGCAGAGCCGCCTATCACGTTCCCCGTCGCCATCGTCCCCGCGCTTTGTATCTCCTAGCCGCGGTTACGCCGTGCGTGGACGCTTCCCCAGCCCCCGAAAATTAAACTGAATGAATGCAGCCTCTGGAGGTGAGGTTGCTTCTAAGCGCAATAACAAAGACCCTCCATCGACGAAAACGCAAGATCATGCCTCAACTACGACGACAACACCGACGACGACGACGTGGCCAGACTTGAAACTTTTACCGCTGCCCAGAGAGGAAACGTCGGGGTACGCCCACCGCAGCCTCACTGCTCGACGAAGCCGAGATAGGACACCGAAGACAACGTACAATACGAGAATGCGAACAAGTGACCCTGAAGTTACGGTCGACGTTCACGCGGTTACTGCCTTGGTCGACGCGAGAGCTGACTACTCTGTCATGAGCGGCCCACTCGCTGTCCGACTCAGGAAGGTAACAACCACTTGGGATGGCCCGCTGATCCGCACCGCAGGTGACAACCTGATTACGCCGTCAGGACGTTGCACCGTGAGAATTACTGCAAATCAGAGAATGCTACAACCTTCCTGATCCTGCAGCAATGCTCGCGAGAGGTGATTTTGGGAATGGACTTCCTGAATGAACATCGGGCGATCATCGACCTTCGATCGAAGTCGATCAAGCTTTCCACGGACAAATCCATACCTGTCGCGACGAGCGCGACTCATCTCGTTGCCTTAAACGTCCTCGACAAAGCATTAAGCGTGCCGCTCAGATCAAGTGTCCTCAACTGCATAGGTACTGGAGACATCGACACTGCCGAAGGCGTCGTCTAGGGGAACACCCAGTTACTCCTGGATGGAGGACTGGGCGTCTCAAGGGGAGTCGCCCAAGTCCGAAATGGTCAGGCCCAGGTATTCCTAACCAACTTCACCGAACACTACCGGAATCTAAACAAAGGCACGATGATTGCTTTTCTCGATGAGCTGGCATACGTCAAAGACATATTTGCCTTACCCGACCAACCAGTAGAACCATCTGACCAAGGCCATCAACCCACGTTTGATATCAACCCAGCATTAACCCGGAGCAGACAAGACCAAATACGCAGTCTTCCTCAAAGGCACAGCGACTGCTTCTCATCAGCATCGAATGTGCGACTATCCGGACTTGCCAAGCACCGCATTGTCACAGACGAACGCGCCCGACCACTGCGACAAAGCACCTACCGCATATAGCCGCTAGAACGCCAAGCTATCCGCAAGCAAGTTGAGGAAATTCTTCGTGACGACGTCATCCAGCCATCGAGGAGCCCCTAGGCAGCACCAGTCGTCCTAGTGAAAAAGAAAGACGGCACCCTTCGCTTTTGCGTCGATTACCGCCGCCTGAACAGCATTACGAATAAGGATGTCTGCCCCCTCCCCCGCATCGACGACTCATTTTATTGGCTGTGCAACGCTAAGTACTTCTCATCGATGGACCTGAAGAGCGGCTACTGAAAAATTGAAGTCGATGAAAGAGATCTCGAGAAGACTGCGTTCATCATACCAGACGGACTCTTCGAGTTCAAGGTGATGCCATTCGGCCTCTGCTCTGCCCCAGCGACGTTCTAGCGTGTAATGGATACTGTGCTCGCAGGCTTTAAGTGGCAAATTTGCCTAGTCTACTTAGACGACGTTGTTGTCTTCTCCTCAAGCTTCGAAGACCACCTCAGAAGGCTTCGGATAGTGCTGGAAAGAATCAAGTCTGCAGACCTAACACTGAAATCAAAGAAGTGCCACTTCGCCTACGAGGAGCTGCTGTTCCTTGGTCACGTCGTAAGCAAGGATGGAGTTCGCCCAGACCCTCAGAAGACGGCTGCGATCGCAGAGTTTCCCCAGCCTAATGACAAGAAAGGTATACGCAGATTCCTTGGATTGTGCGCTTATTAACGGGGATTCGTCAAGAACTGTTCGCGCATCGCTGAATCTTTGACCCAACTTACCAAGGCTGACGTGCCATTTAAATGGAAAACGCCGCAAGCAGAAGCTTTCAAAGAGCTGAAGCACTACTTACGTTCCCCTCCTGTGCTCGGGCACTTTGATGAAAACGCCGAAACCGAAATTCATACCGATGCAAGCAGTGTGGGCTTAGCAGCGGTCCTCGTTTAAGAAAAATGGCAGACAGGAGAAAGTTATCGCGTGCGCTATCCGTTCACTGTCGAGAGCCGAAGCCAACTATTCGACGACAGAGAAGGAATGTCTCGCCATTATTTGGGCCACGTCCAAATTTTGCCCCTACCTATACGGACGACCATTCAAGGTTGTGAGCGATCACGATGCTATGTGCTGGCTGGCCAATTTGAAAGATCCCTCCGGCCGCGTTTCTCGTTCAAGCCTTCGTCTTCAAGAGCTCGACATAACTGTGGTCTACAAATGTGGCCGCAAGCATTCCGACGCAGACTGATTGTCGCGAGCCCCCGTAGACACAGCACCAGAAGAGGAAGACGGCGGCGCTTTTTTAGGACCGGTAAGCGCCAGCAGTTTCGCGCAGCAGCAGTGCTCGGATCCTGAGTTGTAAAGCTTAGTTGATTATTTGAAAGGCAAGACCGCATCGCCTCCACGAGGGTTCAAGCGCCAACTGTCGTCCTTCGTCTTTCAGAGTAATGTCCTCCTGAAAAAGAATTTTGCGCCCAACTGGACAGTGCATCCTCTTGTCGTGCCCAAGAATCTCAGGCAAGAAATTATGCAGGCATGTCATGATGAGCCGACTGCAGGGCATCTGGGCATTGCTCGCACGTTGCACCGCACCCAGGAGAAGAACTATTGGCCACGGCTAGCTGCCGACATTTCTCATTACGTGAAAATGTGCCGTGAGTGTCAGTGACGCAAAACGCCTCCGATTAGACCAGTCGGATTCCTGAATCCCTTACCACCTCCCACTAAGCCCTTCCAGCAAATAGGGATGGACCTCCTCGGCCCCTTTCCGACTTCATCATCAGGTAACAAGTGGATCATCGTGGCCACCGACTACATGACTCGCTACGCCGTAGCAAAAGCATTGCCTAATGGTACCGCAGCAGAAGTCGCAAAATTTTTCGTGGAACGAATTCTCCTGCGACACGGCGCCCCCGCAGTGCTCATCACAGACAGAGGAACGGCGTTCACAGCGGAGTTGTCACAAGCCATCTTACACTACAGTCAGACAAGACACCGGAGAACAACTGCCTATCATCCGCAAACCAATGGACTCACAGAGCGTTTGAACAAAACCATTGCAGACATGCTCTCCATGTACATCGACGCCGAACACAAGTCGTGGGACACCATTCTGCCCTACGTGATCTTCGCCTATAACACTGCCGTCCAGGAGATAACCAGGTCTACCCCATTCGAGCTTGTATACGGCAGGAAGCCCACGACAACACTCGACGCAATGCTGCCGCACGTTTCCGACGAAGACAACCTCGACGTCGCCGCCTACCTTCATCGCGCGGAGGAAGCCCGAAGACTTGCGCGGCTTCGCATTAAAGACCAGCAGCACACCGACGCCCGACGCTACAATCTGCGCTGACGAGACACGCATTTCAAGCCAGGTGATCGTGTTTGGATGTGTACGCCAATTCGCCGCCATAGATTGAGCGAAAAGTTGCTGCGACGCTACTTTAGCCCGTATAGGGTCCTCTGCCGAATTGGTGACCTAGACTATGAAGTCATCCCCGACGGCACGACAGCATCTCAGCGACGACGCACACTCCCGGAGGTCGTACATTTAGTACGCCTCAAGCCCTATTATTAACGCTAAAGGATTCGAAGGTTACATTATCCGTGTTTATTTTCATTTTAAAGCATCGAGGCGATGCTTCTTTGAGAGGGGGGTAATGCCAGGTATCATTTTAGTGTCCGTTCGTTCGCGCTCAAGGCCGCAGGAAAGGTGGTGTTATCATTTTTGTTTGTGACGCGAGAAGCAACCGGACTAATCTCGATTGATCACAGCCATGAAGAGCTTCATCTGCGTTTTTCTAGATTACTGTAGATGATCTTGACCGATTATCTCGAAGTTTCCTTGCTGGGTTTAAATTGAGCGATGCCGCGAGCGGCGGGCATTCGTAGTTCGACAACTGACGAGCACGTTTGTTGCTTACGCCTTGCGGCGTGGGGCGTGGCGCCCTCCGCCCGATGCCCGCAGTGCGGTCTGCTTGAAACTTTGCAGCACGCAATGTTTGAGTGTGTAGTTGCGCGCACCTTTTGGACATTAGTGTCACGCATGTTTTTAACCCGCCTCGAAGCGCGCACTAGTTCACGCGAACTGTTCACAAATATGCTCTTGTGTGTCGGCATGTTCGTTTTGTGGCGGCAGCGTGGAGTGGCATCCTTAAATGGGCGTCCGCAAAGAACAATGTTCCCAATGTTGCAGCGCCTGCGCACGCGCCTCTTTGAACAAGCATGCATGGACGCTCTGTCAATGAGCGAGGCCGAGTTCTTGCGCAAATGGTCGACATACTTTATCGTCCTGCGCGGCGGTCGAGTATCGGCATTTTTACTGCATTACTGACGTGCTCAGTGCTGCGTCACTGCGCATGTGCTTGACTGATCAGAGAATTAAGTTCATCTGTTTTGTTTTGTATTTTCTATGTTAAAACAGAAAAAATAAACTTCTCTTTCTACGCCGCTGCCGAGTGATTCAGTTCTTCTGCGGGCGCAAGTTAGCCCAAATAAAGGGCTTCGCTTCCAAGTCTTGTTAGTGTCCTACTGCCCGCTGGACTCCGTCACTACAACGTGACAATATTTTGTTTTTGAACCTTTGGCTCCAACCCATTCTCTGGCTTGCGTCCGGCCAAGCTGGGCACCAAACGACCAAAAACCTCTTGTCACTTGGTAGCTGGTCACTGGCTGAGCCTGTTACGCTGAGTCGTGGCCATTCGCTTTGTGACCGAGACAGCTACCACCACACGCTCTAAGGGTGGCGGGAACGCACGCTAAAGTGCGCGAAGTGCTTACAGATGTGAATAGAATTATATTAACATACAGGCGCATGATTGGTTCCCACAATTTGCCAACCCTTCTGCAGAGTAAGCACGATGATTGTTTCGCGAGCAGTAGTGAATAAGGTATAGCCGTTAGAGCCCATTAGTTCTTGAGTTAGGATCACGGCGGCTGGAGGCACAGTTTCTGCTTAAGCGAATGTTTGTCGAATTAGCCGAATCTGGAGTTCCTCGCGCTTTTCTCTCCTTGTGTGAATTGTTTC